>NW_027179399.1:0-21962 GCF_036669935.1 Montipora foliosa | reverse complement strand
AATTCCGTCACTTGGCTTTGCAGTGGACAATATCGACATAAAAACAACATGCCAACCTCCGGCTTACAACAGCATACATATTGTCTGTCGTTTTGACATTTAACTGACTCAGGATGTAGAAGGGTTTGAGACGATGCATGCCTTGTACGTAATTTGCCTTTGATGATTAGTCAGCTCTTGCGGTTGAAGTGCAAGTTGGTTTTTTGAGTAGAATCACTATTTTCCGCCGTTGTTTTCTTCTTGAATAATTGCTGTGGCGAGTCTCCGGGTCTCGAAGGACATGCATGCAAATATTCGTCTAG
Organism: Montipora foliosa; assembly: GCF_036669935.1. Lineage (NCBI taxonomy): Eukaryota > Metazoa > Cnidaria > Anthozoa > Scleractinia > Acroporidae > Montipora > Montipora foliosa. The sequence goes on along the minus strand of NW_027179399.1, from coordinate 21,660 downwards.
CTCACTGCAAGAGGACTTAGCACTTTTCCTAATGCTCAACTTTAAAAAGGTTCAAAATCATGAGATAACTAATAATATTTTCAACAAATCTCCTGGCGTAGCCTTCAGCTGTCCCGCACCTCCATTAACCTGAAATTCAAAATGGTCTGGTTTCCAAACGAAGCACGCTATTGAGCTGTAACAGTAAACAGATAAAAAATATACCGCTTCTTATGCCCCCCCCCCCCCTAACTGATAAGGATGAAAAACTGTTGGTGACTCTTGTTAGTTTTGGATTTTAGAAAGTGATGACGTCAAGTGAACAAGATCGATTCGTGCCTCAACCCGTACGGCGAACTTAATTTGCTATTCGTACGGGGAGTCAGTGGTTTCATTCGCCCAGAGTACGCAAATTAATCTGGCTCAAGGAAACGGAGCTCAACTGGAATCGCTTTAATTCTTCTAAAGCTAAATATAATAATTTGGATAAGCAAGAATTCAGCACTTACGGAGAAATTCAATGAAATATCCTCTGACTCCCGTCCGAGTAAGCAAATACAAGTCGCCGTGCGGGGGCTTGCCGCGTATACGAGTAGCCAGTTACTACGTTGTTTATATGCCATTACATTTACATTTACCAACTATGCCAGCACGCCCTCTTCTACGAGGGTTATGTGCTCGGGGCGGTCAGCGTTCTTACAAGATGTTATGTTCAGTGTTCAATGGTACATACCCCAGTCTTAAAGGCATTAAGACTTGGGGCAGTGACTAGAAAGGCGGGCAAAGCGTTGCCATTGTTCTAGAGTTCTTGATAAAAAAGCTCTATTTAAGATATGTTTTCCTGCCTAGAGGAACTCGAAATGAGTTAGAGTGTACATTTCTGGAGTGTATACTATGTGGCTTAAGTTCATCAACAATATCTACTTCAATTAGCGTTATTTTACAATGTTATAAAGCATAATTAATCTCTGGTCTGTTACTGCGCTGTTTAAGGCTGCGCCAACCAAGCTTCATCTAACATTGCGGTAAACACTTGCTTCACGGCTGGAATTATTACAGACAAATCTGGCCGACTCTTCTTTGTACCCATCTCAATTTTGCTTTGGTTCTCTTGGGTTGAAAAGGGTCCCATACAGTAGATGCATACTCAATTTGTGGTCGAACGAGAGCTTTGTATGCATTAGATTTGATGTGTTCTGGTGGAATTTGTAAGTTTGTCTCAAGGAAGGCCTATTGATGAATTGGACTTTCTTCACGATATTTACATATATGTTCATTCCAAGACAAGTTTATGATGTACAATGACGCCAAGGTAATTTAACTGCATCTTTTTCCTTCAAGAGGCTTGATTTGGTTGTAGAACGTAATCATAGACAAGAGGTTTCCTACATCCCCGCGTTACGCGAAGCACCATTGCACTTATCAAGGGTGAAAAGACATATGCGATTGGCTTCCCACTTCTTCAAGGAGTTTCAAATCTTTCTGTAAGGTAACGGCATCACTTTCGTTGGTCACAGACATATATATACATCGTATCATCAGCAAATAGACGAACTTTTGGACTGTAGTTTGGCAGGAAGATCGTTGGATATCATACTAAAACTAGTATAGGGTCCTACCACGGGATCCTTGAGGCACAGCCACTTGTAACTGGGGTCCAAGGATGACATTTTCCCCTTCGACATACTAATCTTTGCTGTCGTTGGTGTAGGGAAACTCACTATCCATTGGTTGATGTATCCGCCGATCCCATCCTCTTTAAGCTTGTGTATTAAGTTCTTATGGGGTACCTTGTCAAATGCCTGTTGCAAAGTCCATAAAACTATAACATCTGTTTGCATAGTTGCTCGCTGTCAGGTTCTTATACAGGTCATGGAACAAATGTCAAAAGTTGGGTTTCGGTCGAGCGCTTTTGCTCTAAATCCATGTTGGAGTTTGTATAGTATGTTGTGGATTGCCAAGGTGTTTCATTATATGTTTGGTTAGTATGTGTTCCATTATCTTTGATGCAATGCAGGTGAGTGAGATGGGACGATAGTTTTCTGCATTATAACTGTTTCACATTTCTTGAAGATGGAGCAAAAATTTGCCTTTTTCCAGTCCTCTGGTACCTCAGCGGGAGTGTAGCGATTTGTTGAAGATGACTTGTAAGTATCGGAGCAAACAAAACTCTCGCAAGCTGTTTTAGCACTCTTGGATTGGATTAAATCTGGCCCCATGATTATTTTGGTTTAGGTTTTCAAGTAGCTTTGCGTCACGCCATCGTTGTAATGGTTAAGTCGTCGATGGCAGGATATTGACAGTTTCCACATTGGTGGAAGGACGGCTCCAATGCCTCGGGAAATTGAGGGAAAACCGACTTAAATTGTTCCAATTCAAAGGATTCTGCTTTGGTTTTCCTTTGCTTTGTCCCATAGCATTCCTTTGGATTTCCAGTGGGGGAAACTCCAACCGAGTCTGTTTTTCTGTGTTTGATAAAGGACCATAGTTTTTTACGTACTTCTGTTTGGCTCGTCTGATGTTTCAGGGAAGATGTTGGTTTTTCTACATAGTTCCCAATAAGCAGTTCTGGGTTCTTTTCTTATCTGATGCTTTAAAGTTGCGCAGTTTGTGCTATAATACTTCTCTTTGTTTTCCGTTCGTACTTGTTTACTGTTACGATATAGCCTTTTCCTTTCTTGAGTTAGTTTTCGGTTATTCTTAGCAGAGAATCCATTGGGGACCTATTTCGTGAAGAACAGCTCTTATGTGGTCATGTGTTTATCAATAGCTGTATGCAGATCAGATCTTAAATTTATTCCATTAAGACTATCAGTGCTTTCGGAGTTGACATGGTCGTTGGATTATATTGATTAGTGATGGTAAGCTGCGTTTCAATTTTTTCCCAGTCTGCTTTTTGTAGAGAGGTATTCGTCTCTTGTCTGTTTGTATCTTTGGGGTCTAATGTCGATTTCTGCAAAAAACTGCATCATGGTCAGAGATTCCAGGGATAAACCTCACTTCTGTTCACAAGAGGTTTATGTTGTTAACAGACTATAAGATCTAAAATGTGTTCTCACCTCTCGTTGGCTGATCAAACAATCTGTGACAACCCATGCGTCGGCCAATATATCGATGAATTAATACTTTGTGTTGAGCTGGAGTGGGGCAGTTTGGTTTAATACTAGCAGAGGGCACATTGGATACCCGGTAGATTCATGTCCCCAGCAAGCCATACGTAGCAGTTCTTTGGGAGTCTAGCCAAGGATTTCATCTAGCTGGGCAAGGCTCCTCAGGCATCTTGGGCATTTGGTCGATAGATTACGAGCCGATAAAACAAGGACTTGCATGATGATATCTCGACTCTCGCTCCAAAACTAATTGTCGCACTTTGTTTCTGCGTGTTGGAATCTTGTGCTGATGGAGGTCGTTATTAATACAGAATGAATTACGCCACTCCTCTCTGTCCTGTTTCTCTATCTCGGGCGATATCATGCGTGTAGCCCTGAGGAAATATCTCATTATCCTTTATGTTATCTGTTAGCCATGACTCAGTTCCTGTTATTATGTCACATGCCTTTTTTTCCTGTACTATCTAGTTATAGTGGCAAAAGATTCACGGTTCTTGAGGATTGAATGGCAGTTTATATTAAGAAGTCTGGCTGGTCTCTTCTTTGGAACTGGCGTTTGCAGGTTGTGCTCTGTAGTTGGGCGGTGACGAGCTTGCTAGTGTGTGAGAGCCAAGAAAGAGTAAAGGAGCTGTGTACAGGAATCTCCGTCTGCGTTGTACATTGACGAAGAATTCTAACAAAGTGAAGTTGTTTGTGATAGGGGAGAGGTCAAAACAATCTTGCACTTTGGTTAGGCCAAAGCACAATCTGGGCATATCCATGTGTTGTCAAGATGATGTTCATGATCGATAGGAGCACACAATTTTGACAATCTGTATGGTAACCATTTTCCACAGCTTGAGTTTTCACATCTAGATAAGCTTTTGTTTACATGGCACTGTCTTGTGGACAGATACCACAGGGGATATTTGTCTTTGTTTGGTAGACTGGATCTTTTTGGTCTATATGTGCGGTAGAGGTGTTGTTTTAGTTTGTGTGTAGGAATGCGAGTGGAGATGTAGTTCAGTCTGTTGATGTTTACATGTGTAGTTGAGGTTGCAGTTTGTTGTAGATTTGCAATGGAGACAACGTATCCAGGTGAATGAATTGAGTCCAGCAAAGCATTGCATGGCTGCAAGGTTGAGTAGTTAGCCGCATTGCCCAGTCGCAGCATATCCATATGTACGATGAAAGTCCAAGAGTTTTATTACGTTTCATCGCCGATTGCAGCATCGACAGTTGTGGAAACCATCCCTTTGGATCACCAATTATCACACTGAATACCTCGTTGATTTTCGCTTAACCGGTTTGAGCAGAACCCACAAGTGAAACTTCCACTGCGGCCCCCTGGATTTTATACTGATATCACCATCATTAATAGTAGACCTAAGTAAGTTAATTGCCGAGGAGAGCCGAGTTCTCGGGCATGAAATCCAAAATGGCCGCCTGCTTGGCTGAGTCGTCGTTCGAGATCGATAAGCTCCAAACCTATGGATATTGCGTCTTGTTGAGCTGATTGGAATTTGACCAGTCGATGGAATTGATGTTAATTGATGATGTTATATAGAAATTATTTAAGTTTTAGGCGGGAAAAACAGTGACAAGTACAAGGCGGAGGTTTGAACGCAAGTTGATAGTTATTGCATCCGCCATATTAGCTGGCGGGTGACAACAACATTTCCAATTCTGATCTACACGCGCAATGAAACAAATATGTTTAGACTCAATGGCTCTTTAAGCGCGCAAATGTTAAATAAAAGGCTTCACTGGCGTTTGATACTGTATAGGTAAAACTCTCCGTGGAAGGTTTATTGAGTTTTACAAATACGAACGGCCATCGATCGATCGAGGGACTTTGTTTGACTTTGTTGCCAGGCGATGTGAGTACAACTTTTCTGATATAGAAGCGTAATGCAAACAATTACATTTCAGTCTCATGGCTCTTTATAACCACGCAAATGTTTTAAAAAAAGGTTTTGAATTGAATGGCGTTTTATAGTTTTACAGGTAAAAAGACGTGAAAGGTATTTACATGCAAGTTTCAGGGAGTTGGGAGATTGTGTGGTGGGGCGCGAAACGACCTGTTGTTCAGGATTCTGGCTGATGCCGGTACTTATAACGGAATAATGCTTGACGTCTTCTATACCTAGCAGAATATCAGTCCCACTCTCTGACTAAGCGGAACCGGAAATTAGCTATATCAGTACGTACTATACGCATTTTCAATTTGTTTACCAAAACTCAAGTTGGATTCCAGATGGTGCTTGCGGGATCAGCTGCGCGCGGTCTGATCCAGGGTCGCATCTGGCGGGTCGCGAGTTCAAGTCTTCGATATTTTATTAAAGGGGTTATCTACGAACGGCTTGGGGGTCGAATAACTTCTCCCCGATCGAGATTTGAACTCGGGCTGGGAAGAAAATCCAGAGCAGCACGCCACAAAATTTTTTTTTTTGGCTTGATGAATTGGTTTTTTATTTTTAATTAGTCAAATTTTTTTTCGCCTTTTGCTTTTTTGTTTGTGTTGTTTTTGTTCAGGTTTTTTTTACTTTCAAATTTTTATGGTTTTTGATTTCGCATAATATGAATCGACTGATTTTTTTTTCCCCATTTGTGTGAAGTTTTTTTTGTGCTTGTGTTGTAGGATTTTCGGATCAAAATAATTTCGTTATTGCCTTCGATCTTAAACAAAGTATTGTCTCCTCTATCGAGATTTCTTTGCTTTCTAGGCCTTCTTTTTCCCGAACAACTTTGAGGACTTTTAAGACCGAGGTTGGTAGTTTTGCCTAAACTTGGGTTGTTAGTGGAGAGCAATTCCGTCACTTGGCTTTGCAGTGGCCAATATCGACATATTAAAACAACATGCCAACCTCTGGCTTACACAAGCATACATATTGTCTGTCGTTTTGAAATTTAACTGACTCAGGATGGAGAAGGTGGTTTGAGAAGATGGCATGCCTTAAGTTCGTAATTTGCCTTTGCTGATTAGTCAGCTCTTGCGGTTGAAGTGCAAAGTTGGTTTTTTTGAGTAGAATCACATTTTCCGCCGTTGTGTCTTCTTGAATAATTGCTGTGGCGAGTCCTCCGGGTTCTCGAACAAGACATGCATGCAAATATTTCGTCTAGCTCACTGCAAGAGGAGTAAGCACTTTTCCTAATGCTCTAATTCTAAAAATTGGTTTCAAAAATCATGAGATAACTATATATATTTTTCAACAAAACTCCTTCGTAGCCTTCTTAGCTGTCACGCACCTCCATAACCCTGAAACTTCAAAAATGGTCTGGTTTCCCAAAACGAAGCACGGCTATTGAGCTGCTAAAATTGTTAAACAGATAAAAAAATATACCGCTTCTTATGCCTGATTAAGGATGAAAACTAATTGGTGACTCTTTAGTTTTGGATTTTAGGAAGGTTGATGACGTCAAGTGAAAACGATCTATTCGTGCCTCACCCGTACGGCGACTTAAATTTGCTATTCGTTACGGGGAGTCCAGTGGTTCATTCGCAGGAGGTACGCAAATTAAATCTGGCTCAAGGGGAAACGGAGCTCACTGGAATCGCTTTAATTCTTCTAAAGCTAAATATAATAATTTGGATAAGCAAGAATCAGCACATTTACGGAGAAATTCAATGAAACTATCCTGGAACTCCCGTCCGAGTAGCAAACTACAAGTCGCCTGTTGCGGGGGTGCCGTACGAGTAGCACAGTACTACGTTGTTATATGCCGGGTGCAACAACATTTTCCAATTCTGATCTACACGCGCAATGAAATAAATATGTTTGAGACGCAACGGACTCTTTAAAGCGCGCCAAATCGTTAAATAAAAAGGCTTAACTGGCGTTTGATTTACTGTATAAGGTAAAAACTCTCCGTGGAAGGTTTATTGAGGTTTTACAAATACGAAACGGCCATCGATCGGATCGAGGGACTTTTGTTTGACTTTGGTTTGCCAGGCGAGTGATAAAACCTGTTATGATCTAGACGCGTAATCAAAACAATTACATTTTAGTATCATGGCTCTTGAACCACGGCCAAATGTTTTAAAAAAGGTTTGGAATGGCGTTTTATATTCTACAGTTTGTAAAAATGCCGTGGAAGGGTCTTATTACATGCAAGTTTCAGGGAGAAGATTTGGGGGCGAAAACACGACCTGTTTTCAGATTATGTATGATGCCGGAATTATAACGAATAATGCTTGAGTTTCTATAACTAGCAAGAATACAGTCCCACTCTCTGACTAAGCTGAACCGGAAATTAGCTTATCAGTACGTTACTATGCGCATTTTTCAGCCCCCCCCTAATTGTTTACTACACAACTCAGGGAGTTCCAGATGGTCCGGCGGGCGATCAGCTGCGCGCGGCTGCGATCCAGGGTCGCATCTGGCCAGGTCGCGAGTTCAAGTCTCGTTATGTTAGTTAAAGGGGTTATTCTCGAACGGATTGGGGGTCTCGGAGATTAAAGTGTCTCACCCGATCGAGATTTGAACACTCGGGCTGGGGAAGAAAATCCAGAGCCACCGCCACAAAATTTTTTGGCTTGATGAATGGTTTTTTATTTTAATTTAAGTCAAATTTTTTTTCGCCTTTGACTTTTTTTTGTTTTGTTTGTTTCAGGTTTTTTTTTCTTTTCAAATTTTATGGTTTTGATTCTCATAAATGAATCGGACTGATTTTTTTCCCCAATTTTGTTTGCAAGGATTTTTTTGTGCTCTGTTGTTTAAGTATTTTCGGATCAAGATATTTCGTTATTGCCTTCGATCTTAAACATTAGTATTTTTCTCCTCCATCGAGATTCTTGCTTTCTAGGCCTTCTTTTTCGCGAACTTTGAAGACTTTTAAGACCGAGGCAGTTGCCTAAAATGGTTTGTTAGTGAAGAGCAATTCCGTCACTTGGCTTTGGCAGTGGACAATATCGACATAAAAAAAAACATGGGGCCCAACCTCTGGCTTACACAGCATACATATTGTCTGTCGTTTATGAAATTAACACTGACTCAAGGGGGGGGATGTAGAAGGTTTGGTTTTTTGAGGACGATGCATGCCTTAAGTTCGTAATTTGCCTTTGCGGAGTAGTCAGCGCTTGCGGTTTTGAAGTGCACGTTGGTTTTTTTGAGTAGGAATCAACATTTTCCGCCGTTGTTTTCTCTTGAATAATTGCTGTGGCGAGTCCTCAGGGTCTCGAAAGACATGCATGGCAAATATTATCGTCTAGCATCACTGCAAGAGGGATTAAGCACTTTCCTAATGCTCTAACTTCTAAAAAGGTTCAAAATCATGAGATAACGATATATATTTTTATCAACAAACTCCTTCGTAGCCTTCTAGCTCGTCACGGCAACCTCCATAACCCTGAAATTCAAAAATGGTCTGGTTTCCCAAACGAAGCACCGCTATTTGAGCTGTTAACAATTGTAAACAGATTAAAAACTATACGGCTTCTTATGCCTGATTAAGGAATGAAAACTTTGGTGAACTCTTTAGTTTTGGATTGTTAGAAAGGTAAATGACGTCAAGTGAAAAAGATGTATTCGTGCCTCCCCCGTACAGGCGACTTGAATATTTGCTATTCGTACGGGGAGTCAGTGGGTCGTCATTGGCTAATGGAAGTGTGCAAAGAGTAATGCAAAATTAATCTGGCTCGAAGAAGAGAAACGGCACCTAATCAGGAATCGCTTTTATTCTACTAAATCTAAATAGAATCATCTTGGATAAGCAAAGGAATAGCACTTACGGGAGAGAAATTCAATGAAAATCCCTGACTCCCGTCCGAGTAGCAAATAGTGTAAGTCGCCCAGTGCGGGGATGCCCGTACGAGTAGCCAGTACTAACGTTGTTTATATGCGGGTGTCAAAAACATTTCCAATTTGATCTACACGCGCAATGAAACCAAAATATGTTTAGACTCAATGGCTCTTTAAGCGCGCAAATGTTAAAATTACAAAGGCTTAAACTGGCGTTTGATGACTGTATAGGTAAAACTCTCCGTGGAAGGTTTATTGAAGTCGTTTCAAATACGACAACGGCCATCGATCGATCGAGGGAACGTGTTTAACTTTGTTGCCAGGCGGAGTGATACAACTGTTCTGATCTTAGACGCGTAATCAAACCAATTAACATTAGTATCATGGCTCTTTAGAACCACCGCATAGTTGTTAAAAACATGGTTTGAATGGCGTTTTATATTCTACAGGTAAAAGCCGTGGAAGGTTTATTACATGCAAGTTTCAGGCGAGATTTGGGGCACGAAAACGACATGTTTTCAGATTCCTGGCTGATGCCGGTAATTAAGTAACGAATAATGCTTGGAGTTTCTATACATAGCAGAATACAGTCCCAACTCTCTGACTAAGGCGGGAACCGGAAATTAGCTTATCAGTACGTACTATACGCATTTCAATTTGTTACTATACAACTCAAGGGATTTCCAGATGGTCCTGCGGGATCAGCTGCGCGACGCGCTGATCCAGGGTCCGCATCTGGGCAGGTCGCGAGTTCAAGTCTCGAATATGTTATTAAAGGGGTTATTCTCGAACGGCTTGGGGGTCGAATAACTTCTCCCCCGAATTCGAGATTTGAACTCGGGCTGGGAAGAAAATCCAGAGCCACGCCACAAAATTTTTTGGCTTGATGAATTGGTTTTTATTTTTGAATTTAGTCAAATTTTTTTGCCCCTTTGCTTTTTTTTTGGTTGTTTTGTTTCAGTTTTTTTTTTTCTTATTCAAATTTTTTGGTTTTGATTTCCTCATAAATGAAATCGACTGATTTTTCTTCCCCATTTGTTTGAAGTTTTTTTTTGTGGCTTGTTGTGTAGTATTTTTCGGATCAAATATTTCGTTATTGCCGTCGATCTTTAAAAAATTATTTTCTGCTCTATCGAGATTCTTTCTCTTTCTAGGCCTTCTTTTTCTCCGAAACTTTGAGACTTTAAGACCGAGGCAGTTTGCCTTAAAATGGTGTGTAGTGGAGAGCAATTCCGTCACTTGGCTCTTTGCAGTGGTGAACAATATCGAAATAAAAACAACATGCCACCCTCTGGCTTACAACAGCATACATTATGTCTGTCGTTTTGAAATTTAACTGACTAAGGATGTAGGAAGGTGGTTTGAGACGGATGCATGCCTTAAAGTTCGTAATTGGCCTTTTGATTAGTCAGCTTCTGCGGTTTTTGAAGTGCAAGTTGGTTTTTTGAGTAGAACTCACATTTTCCGCCGTTGTTTTCTTGTTAGGAATAAGTGCTGTGTGCGAGTCCTCCGGGTCTCGAAAGACATGCATGCCAATATTTTTCGTCTGGCTCACTGCAAAGAGGATTAAGCACTTTTCCTAATGCTCTAACTTCTAAAAACGGTTTCTAAAATCATGAGATAACTAAATATGTTTTTCAACAAACTCCTTCGTAGCCTTCTAGCTGTCACGCACCTCCATAACCCTGAAATTCAAAATGGTCTGGTTTCCAAACGAAGCACGCTATTTTGAGCTGTAAAATTGTAAACAGATTCAAAACAAATATACCGCTTCTTATGCTCTGATAAGGATGAAAACTTTGGTGACTCGCTTAGTGTTTGAATTTTAGGAAAGTGATGATCGTTCAAGTGAAACGATCTATTCGTGCCTCACCCGTACGGCGGACTTGAATTGCTATTCGTACGGGGATGTCAGTGGGTCGTCAAAATTTTGGGGGGGGGGGGCTAATGAGTGTGCAGAGAGTACCGCAAATTAATCTGAGCTTGAAGAAACGGCACTCACAGGAATCGCTTTTATTCTACTAAATCTAAATATAATATCTTGGATAAGCCAAGATTAGCAATGTGTTGTTCTTGATTTTGTCAGGGTGAGTTTGAGTTTATTGGGTGGTAGACTGGCACCAACAAAATCCTTTAATTACCACTGTAAGGTAAAAGCTCGTGGATTTGCGCACTTGGGTGATTCTTTCAAACAGTAGAGTAATTACTTTCTTTTAATGTCTGAGAATAATAATTTACTCTCTAAATCGTCTCACCGTTGGCTTTACAGCACACTACACCAAACACAACAGTGAACAGAATTTCATTTTTACCTTCTTACTTTTCTGTTTTATCATAATCACTTGTACTAATCTGTGATCGCCTGCTGAATTTTTGTCGAGAGTGTTTATTTACTCCAGTTTACTCACATTATTGCTTGAGCCCAAGCCGGCCTAATACCGAGGCAAACGTTATCTCAAATGGGTTACTCACAAGGAGGTACTCCAACTGCTCAGGTCCTACATGTATGATAACTTTATTACTTCAAATTAAATTTGTTAAATCTTATATGTACTCCTTTTGAGTACCTGCTGTTAGATGTGGTTTTGAAATCGAGTGTTGGACTTATGGGACCAAAGTGATTTCACTCGGCACCAATCACAAAACCACACCAAAAACTTAAAAACGGAAAATGCGTGTAGCTGCCGCAAAGCATAGGAAAACGTGTGCAAGCGGACCACGATTGGTTTTGTTTTGCTTCTGATTGACAATAAGAAAAATTGGCAGAAGTTTTTTTTTTTTAAGCCACCCGTTGTAGCATAATTTATGCAAAACCAATTCCATTTTCGACCCTCCCAGGGTTCATGTCAAATATAAAACGGCCCCTCAATGCGGGCCCTCATAGTCCTTTTGTTTCCCCTCTCCCTTCAGGCTGGTTTGGACTTGCTGTCTGCTGGTCACATGGTTGGCTGAAGGGTAAGCTTTTGACCCCCAGCAAAACATAATAGGCTCTTTTCAGTAGGAAGAAAGAGCGTTATTTGCTTTGTCGCGCAAATTAATGACAAATGTTGCGTGACAACCCTGGATCATCCTAATACCACGTTGTCTACGTTTGTTTGTTCTCCAGGGTACCCTGGAGTTTGTGTTTGGGGAAATCGATCATTAAATTCGAGACTAATCAAGAGAATTGTCGTTCAACTCTGCCATCACTCTGCCAGATTACTTTTTAAAGAGTTCAGTGCAGGTTACTGTAAATGTATTGTGTGCTGAAAGATGACTTCTATTTTAAGGTCGTTATTTGTTGTAACGCAACAAACCGTTACGCTGATCCTTAGTGAAAGTAAGGGGATACTTATCACTTTGTGAAAAATATACTAAGATGTCAATCAAACAATACTGATCTTATGTAGTCAGTGTCCGTTATGTAGTCTGCCTCCGCAATGTCAATGAAAACCATGAATTCAGGGCATCTGATTGTCTCATTAATTGTTACCTGCGCCCCACCCGTCCTACCCTAACCCTATGGAGCTTCCATGAGTCTTCAGCACCTTTTGTGGAAGAGCGTTCGACAGGTGTAGGCAAAAAATATCGGGTCCTTTTCGTAAGGACTAAGAATTTTTCTTCCCATCAGCTTTGGGGTCATCACCGGAGCTTCCAGTGGACTCCCATCGCTTACGGTGAGAGCGTAGACTGGGTACATAAATTTACGAACTTCTGATGCGCGAAAAGGCGATTCTCCGCTCCGTGCGGCTTGCACGTTTTCTGCACAAACTGACAAAAGTGATGTGATTTTTCTGTCCCGTTCGTGTGTGTTTACATGGCTTTCCCCTTCAAGCGGAAGAGATATTTAGGATTTAGAGAGGGCGGCGAGTGTCGTTCGTGGGGTTCAGTCGAGATTTCTTTTTCCGAATTCAAGCAATGAAGTCATCTTTACGGCAGCCCAGAAGGGACACCAAACCCAACACAACTACCGCGACGGAATTAAGTTCATTTTTGGTCCACGCTAGATGGTCTTGTCCCAGGGATCAACCTGTCCATTCTTAGCTGGCAGAGGGCCTTGGCACCAGAAAAAGGTGGCTCCGGAGGACACATGATTTGATGATGAAATTCTTGGACAAACATTTTCTACTATACTCAAACGCTGGTTTCGCCTTCCCGAAAATTTCCACTAGTTGAATCTCTAACTAAAAACGTTTGATGCAAATCACCTATGACCTTAGATAAGTTTTTTCAAAAACTGGCGTAGGGGGACACATTTTCAGTTAAGTCCGCCATTATGGCGCGTTTCTCAGGGTCAAATCAAAAAAACTAACGTTTCCACTATCTTTGGACCTCTATAATCATTTAACGGACGCTTCTAATACAGACACTTTGTTTCGTCCCTGATTGGTGGTCCATAGTACAGATATATTAAGCCAGCGTCAGCCAGTCTGAGTCAAAGCGATGACTGTTATCAAAAGGAGTCCCTGACAAAACTGAACTAACAACTTCAAAATCAGCTATTCAACTGTACATATATGACCTGAATACAAAAGCAATCTAAAGCTACGCTATGATAATAAAACCATTTAAAATCGATATTAACCTAGTAAGTATATAAAAAGCTAAGAAAATATCAGAAAACATAAAAGATACAAAAAAAAAAAGCTAGATGCAAAAAATGGAGTTAACACCTTCAGGTATTAGCCCAGCAGGAGAAGTGGACACTGACACCTGAACAGAATATAGGAGGACGATGATATTTCAAATCAGACAGCACAAACAATACACAGGGGTTATAAAGTATGATTTTACAATCCTTTAGAGGAAAGCTACAATTATCTTGATTCAATAAGGAATCCATTGCACAACAACAAATACGAACAGACGTAAAAAGTTTACTGCACAAGAGATTTAATTGGCTTTCTGGTGCGGAAATACTTGAAAATGTCTTCCAGTTTTTGCTAATCGTTTACTGGTTAAATCTTTCACAAATATCCTTTTTGAGATTTTGACGCTGGCACAAAGGTAATCTGGCGGGATTTACTCCTGTGGCTGTTTGCATTGTTTCTGTTTAGTTTGTTCGACGCGAGAAAAGAAAAACTTGTCATGTTTCTTTTTTCTGAAGACGTTGCTATTTATCAGGGTTTCAAAAAATCTAGATGGAAATCTGTTAAACGGATTTCATTATGGCATTCATATAATAATAACAAGGGTCGTAGCCAGGGGGGGGGGGGGTCCTGGGGTGGCCCGTGACCCAACTTTGTAAGGCCCTTTTTGAAGCAAACAACCTACAACAGGTGGCGAAAAACGCCATGAACGATGTGTGAGACCGTCACTTTGACACAGTGTGACCCCCCCTTTGCAACGATCTGGTTGGAGTACCCTCACTTTTACACAGTGTGACGCCCCCCCCCCCACCCCTTTGAAAAAATCATGGCTAAGCCCCTAAAGAAACAAACGACCGTTCGTTTCACAAATGTTTATTTTATGAATCATCCGGTGTACCTACTTAAAAACTATTTACTGATCAACTATTAAAAAGTAAACTAAGATGTGATGCGCTTGCAAGGTCACGTTTCAGTTAGTTACAAAGTATAAGCTTCATAACTTGTCAAAAATCCAAAAAAAACTTCCATTTCACTGAGAGAAGAGAATGGATTTCTGGTTAGAAACGTGTTAGCATTATGACCGGTTGGACACTGGTACGGTTGTGTTCAGGTTAACGGTGCTGCAGGTAGGCGTCTATGAAGAGGTACGTCACTGCACGAATTTGAAAGATCATGGACATCGCTCACTCTCGGAGTTAATTACAGTCATTATCCTTGTTCCAGTCTTCCACTGGCATCTTTGTTTGACCACCAAATACTGCGGCCACAGAGCTACAGTCACAATAAATAGCATATCCTTCTCGTTCCAGCTATCAAAGGCATCTCTTGTTGGTGGTAGGTCCACTTGGGTTGACCAAGGCTGAACAGGAACGAGTCTGATGCTCTTTTGTAAACCCCAGAACTAATGAAGAAAGAAAATTATCTTATCAGTTAGATAACAACGTTCCACGAGGAATACATTAACTACAGTGCCCATACCATGAAATATACTATGAGGAAATAAGAGTACTTGAGAGAAAATAGGCAAGTAGATGTGTATTTTCTAAATTGTGGGCCTCCAAAGCCTGGGCGTCCACAGACTAGGACAAACTATTTGCTATCACGCCAACACTAAATATTATCGAAAACTTAAAAAACACGTAGTGTGTGAGATGAGTTGTCGACATTTTTAAACGCTAAATTTGTAGTTATCGACAACTAGCAGTTTCCCTTTTCGAAAAGGGAACTATTAGGTGTCGGGACAACGCCGTTTTTGGACCGTTTTCCCGTGTGTGAGGAATCACCGGCTTAGTTGTCGAAAAACTATCGAAACTGCGTCGGTTTGTCATCCGCTGATCAAGCGGTCTTGTCAGTGGACTAGTGATTTGAGTATTGCTTAGTGTGTTTTGAACATGCGTACGTGAACGTTAGTTCCCAAGGTCTTCCTGACATGACTCAAATCTCATTCCCAGGGTCTTCGTTCCCAATGACCAGCGGGTCGGAAAACGAGAGAGCTCTGGGAGCAACCATTTTGAAATAAACCATAATTCTGCCCATCCGGTTTCACTGAGCAGTCTCATATTTCTTCAAAAATAGTGCATCGATGGCGCATGCCCAGGAAATGGGTTGCGCCAGGAGTCTCTCGTTTTTCCCCGGACCGCTGGTCAAGCGGAACGAAGGGACTCTGGGAACGAGATTGGGACGTGACGTTAGGAACATCGGCAACTAACACTCCAATGTCTTAGTATGCTTCGCAGTTGGACACATTTACCTAGTTGGTGATAAAAATATTGTCGACAACTAAATTGTGCTAGTCTGTGGAGGCCCTAATTGTTTTACAGTATTGTTTATTTGTTTTGATATATATATTTTTAAGTGGTAGATAACTCCCCTGGGGGAGGGGTACCATATTCAGTGAAAATGATAGGCTGTTAGGTCTTAATTTACGTCGGTGGTCAGAGGTGCTTAGAAGTCTTTACTGAGCGTTGAAAAGATCGCCTGTCAGTAAGTCTTAAATTTAAAAGGGTAAGGCATTATTTGCTTTGTGGGCGAAACTCAATTTTGTTCACGTTAACAAAATGGCGGCAACAACTCCTCTCGTTACAGGGAAAGCATGGCAGTAATTTTTACACGTGTATTTATAAGTATATTTTACCCCGAGTTTGAGGGCCATCCCGACACAGCATTTCCCTCTTACTTCAACAGTTACCTCATACTGTTAAGCATTAGTCAATGAAAACTCCCCCACCCCCTTCAATCCCAGGCCCGGACACACAGGGGCACATAAAGCTCGTATGAACGGGAGATTTTCCCTTGGGGTGGGGGATTGATGTTCTTTTAACCCCCACCTGAGGGTAGGTCGGGCATTGACTGTTATCGGCCGACACCAGTTCGTGAGGTAATACGTCCACTGAATAGCACTATGAAATCAGACACAGTTCCCCTGACAATCAGTACTCAAGTACGACCTACCATCCCAGTTTTTTATCGGTATAGCCTCCAACATATGTAATTTCCACTTCTTGGGACCCACCGTCCACAGTCCGGTTCCCTTGTTATACAACAACCAAGAGCGGGGAAGGATGGAAGCACTCCAAGCCATCACGCGAGGCACGATATAACAACCTTCTCGCTGGCGTTTGTGATGGGCCCGGTTTCCTCCAACCAGTTTTCACCAATGGTTTGCGGCGTTGGTTTCTAATGACAAGATCGCAGGAAATCCTTGAAGACATTGCTCTCAGCGCTTTTAACTATTCCTTCAATTTGATTAAAATCGGCCTCGGACCAGTAACTCCAACGTCGGAATATATCTCGTCTTTAGGCACAACGAAGCTGCCAGATGCGAAGTAATTCAGGATATGCCGGAAGGGAAGTTCCATTCGCGATCAATGAAGTAAGTTCCAATCCTCGCTTGGCTTTGTGTCAAATCTTCCTGAAAACATGGGCATGGTAGCATTGAACCTGGCATAAACGTGATTGAAAGGAAAGCGTAATAAGCGAGGGCAAAACAGGAAACCATGTTGCATCCGGTAAAACAAAAACTGAATGTTGCAGAACTGCAAAATGTTCTAGTTAATTAAGCCACCTGGCCAGAACATTAATTTTTCAGTTGTGGAGGAAGGAAGAAAGAATCTCTGAAGCATTTCAAAAACCACCACATGTATTTGCTTTCGAAAAATGCTTCCACTCAACACAGCGATTTTTCCTTGTGTAGCCGAGGATCTATATAGAAAGGTCTAGAAATGGCCCTCGGTCTTTGATAACATTATGGTTTTAGTATACAATTCATGATTCTTCCAGTCCGGACAAGATAATTTGAACGTAATTATTTATTCCAAATCACCTGGATCTTATTCAGGGTTACCAAACTAGTTGAGAAAAGGTGGGCCGCCGATAGCGAGGTTTCCCTTCTTCTCGGGAAAGGATTTCTTGCTGTCTCATCATGAGCTTCATTTCCCTTGCGAACTCTTCTCGTCTCGGGGTTTGAAATGTCGACGTCTTTTGACGCGTTTCTCGGCAATCCTTTAAGGCGCTTCGTTGCTGCGGAGAACTAATTTCTTTCGCCGAGTTACGCGATGAAGACATCGTCCCTGCACACAAAGAGATCGTTAAATCGATTCTCGGAATTACGATTTCATGGAATTGTGTTAAATATTCACGATAGACCGTGTCACGTGGATCGAAGCTATTTTCATCCCCAGAGCCACCTGTCCCTCTCAAAGTCGCGCGGGGCCTTGGAACGAGGAGGAAAGAAAGGGTGGGTGATTCTGGGAGACATGATGTGATATGGTCAAATTCTTGAACTAAGGTTTTTTACTCATTCAAACGATGCTTTTCTTCATGAAATGCCACTAGTTGATCATCTAACTAAAAACCGTTTGATCAAAGCACCTACATCCCTTCGGAAGGAAGTTAAAAACGTGGACCGGCAAACAGTTTCCAGCACTTTCCAGCAGTGTGCCGTTTAATTTAACGAATCAAGTACCTACAAGAGGTGTACAATGTTTGGTATCACACGGCTGAATGTTCCACTTCTCAGAAAATTCAACAATTTCCGGATTTTATGGAAACTGTCCCGGGAAATTTCCGTGCCGTGTGTTCGGGTCCGTTTCGAAAATTTTCAAAATTTTGGTTGACTGGGAAAAGCGCCCTATATTGTGTATTGATATTCGGTTTTTCTTTTTCTAAACAACTTAACCAAGCAAAGCTAAAGCGAATTTACGCTAATACATTGGACTACAATGCTGTCGGTAAGTCTATGGTTTACAGACAGCATTAGACAACGCGACTTCTGTTGCCAATTATCTAACAAAATTTGACAGAAACATAACCATCGGTTTAACATCTTGGTAAATAAGGAAACATAAGCGGTAACGCTAGTTAAGTTTTTCGTGAGATAAGAAAAGGAATTCCATTCATACATTGCGGTTAATTGGAATCACTGTTACGTTACAGACACAGAAATTAACTGTTAGACTGTCCATTGCTCAACCAGGACCTGCTGCTGAGTAGGCAAATTCGAGATTTTACTGTAGTTTAATTAAAGTCTGAATCTGGCTCCTTTCTTATAGTCGGACCAGTTCGGTTGGTTGTGGCAAAAGGGAAAATATATTCTCTATGAAAAAAGTGATATTGAAACAATTCAGATATTGCCAGCAAACGATAAACGAAAAAATGGAAAACATTTAACCATAATTGGACGCTGGTTTAGCAAAATGCATCGTAATTTATCAGGGGCGAGCAGATCAATTATTGGGCCGAAGCCGAAGGCTGAGGCAAAGTAATTGATCCGCGAGACACTGGGCCGAGGGCAACTTACAAAAACAAGAATGGCCCTCATCGAATGGCTGAAGCGCGGCCCAGAGAAAAAATGATTTATAGCCAGATACCGTAGGAGTAGGCCGTGTGTGTGGTGTTAACTTAGATTTTGGATTTCGGAACATGTTTTTATCATAGAAAATTGCTGTAATTCTTCGTCGCGTCAAAGAAACGGTTTAATAATGTAAATAAGAGGAATAACGATATTTATATTGCAGATTACCTGTTCTCTCACTACGGAAAGTCAAGCTCTACATCGCTATGCAATAAGTGCATTTTTTTTTGTGTGTTTGTTTTTTTGAAGAAGGGGTTTTTCTGCTTATATGACAAATTACGTTTTCTTCTCCCGTGCCATGCTTATGCATGATCTTCGCGGGATTAAATTTGTGGCATCAATAAAATGGAACAACCAGTTGATGGTTAGTTCTTCTTTTTCTTACGTCTCAGCTTAAGTTGCGGAATGCGCTACCTGATTGATCCGTACCTATGAGTTTACTACTGATTTTAAAACAGACTCCAGGACGCATTTTGTACAGCGGCTTTCCTTTTTAGTGAATATATCTCTAAATATTATGTATTTAATAGGTATCTGTATATGCTATGTATTTTAGCTGTAAATTTACGTCTCGAAGATATTAGCTCCTGTGGTTATTCAGGAAAGTCAAGATGAAATAAAGCTTTTGCCTGGATGTATGTTACCTTTAGCCGGTGCGCGTGCGCACACTTTGTAATCTGCGAATCTAGTGCTTACCATATGACAGAGAAAATGCCATTTGTCTTGAATCTATACGCCATCTAATGCTTACGCTATATTGAAAGGGCGTGTTTGGAGGCTGTGAGGAGGCGTTGGATTGGCCCATATGGTTTAGGGCCGACATAGTCTCTCCCTCAATGCCGTAACGGGAGGCAAGGTCGGTAGCAGAAAGCAGTGAAGGGCCCAAACTGAGTCCAAACGCGATCGCACGGGCCGAAAATCCGGGAGGACTCGTTTGGCACGACGCTCCAGCGACGGTGTCTGGAGGTACTGCGTTTTTCTCTCTTGTCCAAATATTCCCTCAGGCGAATACGCAAATGTGCTGGCTCATCGATACCCTCGCCTACCAAAATCAAAATTAAAATGCTGGGTTTTTTTTAAAAAACAGCAATTGACATTTCAATTGATCTTATGAGACGATGAGCGAGAAAACTTACGATGGCACAAGGACTGGCCCTCCGCGAATGCCTGAAGCGCGGCCAGAGGAAATGATTTTACGCAGGATACTTGGGAGTAGGCCTGGTGTGTGCTGTTAACTGAGAGTTTGGATTTTGAACCAGTTTTTATCATAGAAAATCGCTTGTAATTCTCGCGTCAAAGAAACGGTATGATCATGGTAAAAAGAGATGTGGACGAGATATATTTGCAGATTACCTGCCCTCTCACTCCGAAAGTCAAGCTCTACATCTCGTATGCCAATAAGCGCAGTGAAAATGCTTGTATTACCGAGAAAAGTATGGTTTTTTTGTGTGTTTTGTTTTTTGAAGAAAGGGTTTTTCTGCTTATATGAAAAATACGTTTGTCTCCCGGGCCATTCTAGTGAATGATCTTCGCGGAATTAAATTATGTCCCTCAATAAACTCTGAACAACCCAGTTATGGTTTTAGTTCTCTTTTTTCTTACGTATCAGCTAAGTTGCGGAATGCGCTACCTGATTTGATCCGTACCTATGAGTTTACTACTGGTTTAAGAGAGAATCCAGGGACGCATTTTGTACAGCGGGCTTCCTTTTTAAGAATATATCTTTAAATATTATGGATTTAGTAGGTATCTGGATATGCTATGTATTGTAGCTGTATAATTATTTTATGGTTTTCTATTTATTATGGTGAAAAATAAAGTATATCTGTGGAAAAGACCCTATAACTTTATGCTCCCGTAACAAATGAACAAGCCAACGCATACTTCAAGCATATCTACGTAACCTGTGTAAGAATCCCTTGGCCTCCTACCAATGTGTCCCGGGTTCGATTCCCAGATTGGGCGTCATCAGGTGGGTTGAGTTTGTGGTTTTACTACTGCACCGAGAGGTTGTTTCCCGGGTACTCTGGTCCACGTACAGTGTACCCAATTGGTGCTTCAGCGCCAGAAGAACTAGACTTAAATAACGTTCCTTTTTAGTTCCTTTCCTTGGCCAAACGTTAACATGAAGTGTGTTTTTATACTAATTTGTTATAGTGACGTAATCCACTGGATACAAATATCAAGCCTCAGAACACCGGAGCTGTCTTGGTTCAAACATCATGTGGATGGCTGGTGGGAAGCTACAACTGCGATGTTTTTAAACGAGTACGGACAGTACGAGTTGGGCATACGGAAAGGATTCGTGTGATATGGCTAATGTTTTCACCTTGTCTAGGCATATATGGACGCAAGCTTTGTCGAACGGATTTGGATATATTTCCTAACCCCCACAAATCGGCTTGTGCAGAAGCATTCATCATTGTAAGCAGTCAAAAGGTTAATGAATACGCGTAAACCACTGTCCTTGACAGCGGTCCTCGCAATTTCACATTTCACCATTTTGCTCTTATTTCCATCACGGGTATATTTTTGAAGTCAATTGACACGGGAATTTTCCCACGGCAGAATGTCGAGAGGATAACAGTGTTTTAAAAGAAGGATTTTAATCAGACCTTATAACAATCGACCGATATTAGTTTCGCACTGTTGTTTCCAAGATTCTCAGAGAAACCATTTAACTTCCAATCAGTTTGTCCGTTGGCATACTTTTAAGCGCCTTTGTTCTGCTTGCTGCAACGCTCATTGCCAGCGACCTTTGAAAAACTATTACGTTGGAGTCCTCGCCATGCGTAGTACTTGAATGGTGTTTTTTAGCTGAAAAAGTCATAATTGCACAAAATCCCGTGATTACTTTGAGCATTTAATCACTTTAGTAACAGACGGGAAAATAAAGTAAGTTGCTAGCAGACGAAGCTGTTGAATTTTTT
>NW_027179398.1:0-18387 GCF_036669935.1 Montipora foliosa | reverse complement strand
GTGGACGATAAGTCTTGCAAAAGCGTTTGGATAAGAGAAGCCGTGATCAGTCAACATTGGTTCAAAATATTTAGGAAAGTCAAGTAGACTACGGCACGACTGATGATCGCGTATTTTTATCAGTCGTGAAATAGTCTACTTGACTTTCATAAATATATGTTTCAGCATTGTTAACTAAACATTTTTTGTTGGGGGCGACAAAAAAACGCGGGCAAAACAAATTCCAGGCAGGCAAATAAGAATCGGCACATTTATTTCAGACTCATCATGAAACGTTTAAGAGAAGTGAGCGGGAGGATGGAAAAGCTCCTTAAAAGGTAGCTGCTAATCGAGTAGTGGCTGAAAGTTTGGAAAACTCGAGGACCACCCGTTGAGTAAATTTAAGGGGGCTGTTCTTTTTTTTATGTTTTTTTTACATACGAACTTAAGTTCACATGAATGGTATGTTTTTGCGTTGTTATCCTTTACTTTCGTGCAATAGAGCAGTATTTTTCGTCCTCGGGTGGGTCGGCTTGAATAGTGCGGACCTTCGTGGAAAAAACCAGGCGATTAAATTCTACAAAAACCACCCTCCAGGAAGACGAGCATGACGGCAATGGGAAAATATATACAAAACACTAACCAATGAAGATGACGACTGCTTAAAACTTCGGTGCTATGCTCGAGACAGCTTTGTTTTGGGTAACAACCTTTCACCCCTGTCAACGATCGATCCTCTCTTGGGTTTCCAAGGTACTTACCGACAAGTCACGAAAAACGTGACAAACGAAGTTTTCCAAGAAAGCGCCTTCGTAAAATCACATCGATTTCCTACATTGGATCATCCCCGGTGGACCCTATTTTTTTAATCATGAATCAATTCCTCTACTTACTATCTACAAAATATGACAAAATGAAAAAAATCTCACCGTAAGAAGTTATCTTTTTTTTTTAATTTTCGTTCCTCGTGCCATCGAATTCCGTTAGTGGTTGCACGGATAGAAGTTACGGAAAACGTCTCGTCCAGGACTGAACCACCTGTTTACGACATCCTCCGGCATGAAATTATCTTAAAAACCCACCCCTAAAAACCTATGCACGAGAAACCTTTCACTCTAACAGTTTATTTTTAGGATTTTGCGATGGATGAGCAGATGAGGCTAATTTCGTTATTATGGACAGATTTATCGAAATTGTGAAGGCATTTTCCACTGACATTTTCTCACGAAACGAAGTCCCGGGGGGTGACCCCCAACTTTTTGATATATTATTGGAAGTTAAGTACTTATGAACCAACTCCATGGGAGAGAAAGAAGGAAAAGCAGGAAAATCTCACCGTAGGAAGATTTTGGCGCAAAAACGTCCGTAAAATGCAGAATTATCGAAAAATTATTGAGGATTACGAGCTTTTGAACTTCACACTTTCGAACCATTGAATATGTTTATGCCCCGAGAAATATGTAGCTTCCAGGACGGCGTTGTCGAAATATTGCTGTATTTCCGAGGGAGACACTTCGCCAAACCTGTGTTTTCAGCCATTTTGCCGCAACAAAACTTAAACTTCGCGCCGAAATGTTTCTGTGACACCCTGAAACTTGGCGCATGGTTTTCCAAAACGCTCCGGTTATTCGACAAGATAACCGGGAGTTGGAGACCCACTCAGAAAGCTAAAAAATGCAATAACCGGGGGTTGAGTATATCCTAATTCTTTATCTTTTACCTGTGAACCTATATCTTTGAGCAACATGGTCACAGTACTTCAGTGCTTAATCTGACCATTGTTTCAAACAAATTATGCCCACGTATGAGTGGAAACTGTTTTTGGAATAACATCCTTTCAACACTTTATTGGTAAAAAAATCATCTAAAATGTGTGCAAGAGTCACTATGTTGCCCAATCTTAAAAAATTAAGTTGTAGTACATAATAATTTCGATGGTTTTTTTACAATGCCTGTTTGAATTATCCACGCACCCTTGTAACTCAAACCTTGTGTAACTTTTGTCGATTTTTTGTTTTGCCTGTTTCCTAATATCTGCATATTGTTAGGCTCTATGCAGATATTATTGAATTTATTTTTAATTAATTAACTCATTACCATGGTTTAATGTGAATCTCTTTTCACTATTACACCTTATTCCAAAATGGCTCGCTGATTTATGCGCATACAAATGCCCTTGTTGCCTCGTTCAAGATAAAAATAGTATTTGAATTTTAATCTTAAGAACGAGGCATCAAGGAGCCTAATTGAATAAAAACAAAAAAAAAAATAATATTAAATGGGCCATTTTGGAAAAAGGTGTATTGTAAACAGCAATTGCAGTTAACTGGGGCACAATATCAGGATCCAGAAAATCCAATACTACTTTCATATCATTTTTAGTCTTCTAAAACTTACGCTTGTTAAACAAAGTGGCGGGACAAGACAAGACAAGTTGAAGACAACCCCAGAGTTCCTTTCTCGGGTTTTGTGGAGCGCATCTGCTGAGATTGAAGCTATAGCCGCTGGGATGCTGTTCTACGGCAAATATCCACAACACTACCCACCCCGTGAAAAAAGAAAAGAAATAGTACTTCGTAATTACCTTCGGAATTATCCAATCAAAAAATACCAAGCACTTGAAATGTATAGACATCTATTATTCAATAAAAATTCTCTACCGCGGCTAATGCATTTCTATTTTCCACATTGACGTACTAGATTTGGTGACCAGCCCTTCTACCAACCTGCGGTTGTTAGTAAAACGCGTAGCGTATGAGGGAAGTAACGAGAATCGGCCTTAACAAAGGATTTTTTCGCCAAGTCACAGTTTTAAAAAAAAAGGAAACTTTTTCGACCTTTGTACTTCGTCGAGTTCATGTTTACAGTAAAAAAACAAGGTACTATCATTGATAGTACCCTGCGCGAGAGGCGATGTCAGTTACGTTTTGGCTAAGCGAGGTTTCGGCTTTCAGCATGTGTCCAAATTTCACCTATGGCCTAGCCTGTTCGAGGCTCTCACATAGGCGAGAAAACGAAAAGAACTGGTGTGAAAAGCGAGGTGGGGGCTTGGTACGAGGCGAGGCGCAAGCCCCCACTCGCTTTGCAAACGCAGTTCTTTTCGTTTTCTCCGAATATCTGAGAGCCTGGAAACAGGGCTACCTATGGCCATGAAACATTGTGCGCGCAAGACGCGTGTGATGAAGAATAAGTACAGGGACTTGAAGCTCAGAGTCATATAATTCTAGTTGTATCAAGAAGACTGTGGGCATGTCATTATTTAAGATATTGTAGTCGCTTCTCCGAAAACATATTAGGCGATGAAGAATTGTCGCTTTTTTGTGATTTATAACACCTAAAGAAATCTCTTTCCCAACGATTCGTATCATCTGTTTGCTCTCGATGAAGTGGATTAACCGGTATTCAAAATGTTCTTTTAATTGCTAATCATCCTTAGAATTACGGAATGCAGACAATTTCTTTTGCGAACAGCGATGGTAGTATCAAAACAAAGTATATTAAGGAAACGTGTCTCCTTCGTGTTGTTACAGACATGTACAATTGCCTCCGTGTCGTTCGAATCAGCGCATTTTTCAAGGGTTACAAAACGCCAGTCATGATGGCTACCATATGAACGCTGCATAAAACTGTTTGGATGCATTCACGGCACTGTGAAGCCTATATGTCGCCCAAAAGATAACCATAGGGTAGTTAACACGGGGCATTATAATTTGCATCAGCTCCCACAAATAAAGGTGCCAACTAAAAACGGGAAAGGGGCTGTGTAGTTCTTACTTTTTTACTTAAGTTATTTGATTGATTCAGTGTGGCAGTTTTAGGTCTCATGCAGCGAACAGCTAAGGTTTGTTTTACATTGAAGTCCACAAATCAGGCGACTTCAAACTGAATAATTATGCTTTTTCGTGGAATCTGTTAGGTCACGAGAAAGTAGGAAAAAGAAATTAGAGGGGTTTAATGTTTTTCGTTGTTACATTCAATTTTACTTCCGGTCGCCTTCCTTTTCGTTGCATTGTGCTTCAGGTTGCTGATGTGAAGATGCTCACACGTTTGAAAAACAGGGTTCTTTAAATTGGTTGCGGCAAAATCCAATACCTTTCAATTAGGCTAATTTAAATTAATTTAATTTTAAATAATTAAAATTACCATCGGCAAGTCCATGCTTATCGGTGATTACTTGTGGAATCCTGAGAAATTCCATGCCATTATTGTTTCCAAATGTCAAAAAAAAAAAAACTTGCTCACGGCAAATGATCTTAAAGTAAATGGTTGGAATTAGCAGGAAAAACACAAAAAGTTAAGAACAGCAAATTGTGCCTTAGTTTAGCAAGTACTTCATCGCGGCTCTGGACAATAATGTCTTCGCGATTATGCATAGCGCCAGTAGTTTGGACCTGTATAGTATTTTGCTTAGTATACGTACCTATCTTCGAAACTATTCGTTTGTCACTTCGAGTTGTGAATTAGAGCTTGTTCGTTGTGGCATTATTGGCTTTCTTGTACTGGCGATGTATATAGTTTGTGGAGTTACAGTCATTGGTGCATGGGGCAGCTACAATACCTGTAAGTTATCTCTAGGAGTGCAAAGTTTTCCAACGCATTCTTTTTGATTGATCCCATGACGCAAAAGCCCAAATCTGGAAATAGATCGAGATCTGAAACATTCTGGATCTGTAACTGTAATGCGGTACATCGTTTACCCATTTACTAACAGCCGAACGTTTCACCGTCTATGGTTCCTTGTCATCGCCACACGTTAAGGTGTCTAACTAAAGGCAAGGACTTATGCGGCTGCTTTTTGTGAACCAGTATATACACATTTCCTCCATTGCTGCACGTGAGATTTGGTTGAAAACTCATCCAAAATTGTTCGTTATTGACTATTTTACAGCTGTTCCTTATTTATTTATTTTTTTGTTTTTAGTGTATGGCAAAGGCCTCATTCATTGATCTTCCTGTGGCCGGATTCCGTACTGCTAGTTTCTCTAAGTTGCTTCATCTACTGTGCTGTTGCTCGAAGAAAAAGAGGAAATGGGTAGGAAATAGATACGGGCACTTCTCAAAACAAACGCATGCCTTGCTGTATCCTTAGACTAGTATGCTAGTTTTTTTGCTGGTGCCCATGGGCTGAAGAGAAAAAAAACGGTCCGTGGGCCCTGCTTTCTCGAGTTTGTGGGTTTTTTTTTTTGCAAACGATTCAAGTTTTCGTTTCCTCTATGGATGACCTCATTTGTCCCGATTTTCTTGTGTCCAATACAATTGCTGCACAGCTTGTGCCACAAGCAAAGTTTGTTTAGGTGGATAACTAGTCCCAATAAAGTGTGACAAATGTTCAGGAAACTGCATGACCGTTCAGGTTTCCAGAAAATAAAACTGGCTTTTCGTGTCTTTGTCTGCTAATGCAATTTTTTTTGCGCATAAAAAGGGGGTTTCAAGTGAAAAATGCGCTCTGCGCCATCCCACATGAGCAAACCGTTGTACAAGATTTGCGAATTTCAAAGAAAATTGTATGCTGCGGACGCGGCTCGCGGAGATTAGTATGCAGTTTCGTCGTCGTGCACAAACTGTTTGTCTGTTTTGGTCATGACTTATTTTTGTTGCGATTACGGCTTCTTTGAACTTGAACGAATGTCTTTCTCCTTTTTTTTTTTTTTTTGTCAATATAGTTAAAACTTGACAAGGAAGAAGTGAAGTTGATCGAGAAACGCGAGGAAAATAAGCAAAAAACAACAAAGAGAGGTACAGATTTTATAATCCTTTAGTGGCATAATGGAGTGAGTGGGACTAACTAGGGTGTTGTCGATTCTTTGGATTTTGTACAGGTGAAATGAACATCGTTTCGTGCCAGCTTGAAAAGTGCATCGATGCTGTTCGCTCTTGGTTTATTGGAAATCGTTAATCGATCAATGACGCCGAAAACTGACTTTCTAACTTTATTGGCACCCGTCAACAACTTGAAAAAACATCTATTTGAAATTTTCATCATTGGTGACACCGTCATTAACCTTTAGAAAGCGTCAGGAACCTCGGGTCTGGTTCGATTGCTCATATGCGAATGAATGTTAACATAGGAAAGCTTGGTAGCAAGGCTTTTCGCGGACTATACAATATAAGACAGATCAGAAAGTTCCTGACCGTTCATTCCACAAAGACACTGATCCATTCCTTTGTATCTTCGCACCTTGATTACTGTAACGGCACTTCTATTTGGTATCGCCTAAATATCAGCTTGATCGTTTGCAGAAAGTTACAGAATGCCGCGGCTAGAGTAGTTGTTCCAATGGCGGAAATTTGATCATATCACACCTGCTCTTATCGACGTACATGGCGCTTCCAGTAACGTATAGAGGTTCGTTGAAATTGCTCCTTTTTGTTTACAAGTAACACTACACACCAAAAGTAATCCCTACATTAAAGATCTTTTATACAGAATCCAGCTAATAATTATGCTCTTCGTTCGTATGAACAATCTTTTCTGTTCGTTCCAAAAGTCAAACTGCTCTTCAGTTGGGTATCGGGCCTTTGCTCATGCTGCACCTGTCTTATGGAAGGCTGTCTTTAACTTGTGAGAACAAGTAGCAGACTTGCCATTTTTAAAAAGCAACTTAAAAAATATATCTTTTAAATAAAAAGCTTTGTAATTTGGTGGAGTAGCTTCTTATGTTTAATTTTAATTTATGTTTGGAATTTTTCGAATCTTCATTCTTTTTACTAGATTTTATGTAGGATAACAATATGGTGGTTTATTATTATAGCTTTCAAGGATTTTTAATTTTTTTTTACCTATTATTTATTCATTTATTTTACATTTAATGTAAAGCGCTTTTGAATATTCTCCTATTCGTTTTAGAGCTATACAAATTCATTGCCATTATCATTAAATTCATTCATTATCATTATAGATTTCGCTGTTTGAGTTATGGTAGCAAACCGTGCAACGGGGCACACACGAATTGTCATAAGAATTTTACGCTTCGGGAGATAGTATTAAATGTGAATCAAGAGGCTTTGTACCACGATTTGTCCGTACTAAGAAAGGGCCGTGGCCAGCAAGAGCATCTTCTCTGTCAATAAGCCAACATGGAGGGGCAATCGCCGAAAGGCAGCTTTGTCGCGGAAAGTCGCTGTCGGACTTTCATTCTGTTTATATGTAAAAACAGCCAGTTCTTGAAGAAGACGCACGTAAAAACTGACCGAGAACAAGTGCCTTGGCTATGCCTCTTGACTTTCTGTCCGTTGTTGTTGTTGGGTTTCAATGGCGTTGGTAGTGTAGTGTAGTGGATATCCAGCGCTGCGAGCGCGAATCCCAGCCCAGCGAGGGCCGTACTCGGGGATATTGGCTCAAGGTCGTGGCAGTACGTACTTGGCGCAGCCTAGTCCATTCAAAAAAACGACCAAGGGCCAATATTACCCAGTACGGCCCGGAACAAAGGCGTTGAGTAAGTTGAGAGATTTATAAAATAATTAGGATAGCACCGTCCACTCTCATTGGCCAATAGCTGTGTTTAGATGAGAGTATGGAAACACAGCGGTGACATCACACGCGTTTTGATTGGCTGGTAGGAAATATGAGCATGTATCAAGAGGAAAATCTGTTTCAATCCAGAAAAGGCTCTGTCACCATATGTTTGGTTTTTTTACAAGTTGGTCCTGGATTAGCAGGTCTTGGAAATTCGAGCGAAGGAAGAGACTAGCTGAGTTCCGCTGTTCCAGGAGTGTTTCTTTATATATTGGGGACCAGAGGACCATTCAATGCGCTGTAGACAAAAAAAAGATGTTTAAAACACGCTCCAATACGAGACCGGCAACCACCTGAAGTTGCACTAAGCTAGGGAGTAATATGATCATTGTTCTGTGCACCGGTGACATAGCGAGCAGCAATGTTCTGGATTTGTTGCAACTTCTTCACGTTCTACTTTGGTAGTCCAAAGTATAGATTATTACAATAGTCCAAACCGCCTAGTTATAAATGCATGTATAACCGTCGAGGGCAGCATTCACGTCCAAGATATGGACGAATTATAGACAAATTCCTTAAGTGGTTGATCGAGGAATTGGTGGTGCCGTAGGGATACGCAGCGTGTGCGAAACAGCTTGGCTTCGTACTATAAATACTGATCAAATGTAAAACCACTGTATAGAAAATCGTAAAGAAAAAAAAAGATAAAAGCATGAACTCCATCGCTAGAAATAAAATTGAATCAATAGACTTAAGTATAGATGCTGTTATTAAATGGATACGTGGGATTTTCACTCCTGTTTTCCTCATCTTTGTTGTGTTATTTCTAGGGAGCCTCAGAGAGGCGTGAAAAGCGCGATGAAATCCGCAACAAGTATGGTAAAGCATTGAAGATGTGGTACATCATCCAGTGATCGTGATAGGTGAATGTTCGTTGCCTACGCTAGGGGGCACAAGGACTGTTTAAATTGTCTGCTTTAATGAAGGACGTGGGTTGAAAAAGGAATGAAGTGAATGGTCAACATGTCGGCCAATCTACCTTCAATAAGACGGTATGATACCAAATGTTTACATGACTCGCTGGCTCGACATGTATAATTGGCGCGCTTCCAACTTCGAAATTTAAACGACAGACATACCCGCTTTGTATCCGTTCATTTTAATCTGTTAAAGGGACTAGGCGGAAATGCGTTTGGCTCCCGCCATGGACCGCAAAAACAGTCAAAAATATAAATAACGAATGTCCTCCATGGTTTTCGATTGCACATACCTCTCATCTAACCTGGTTGGTATCGTGCAGTGTTGTACGTTACGCGCGCGGTTTTGCGAATGATCAATTTAGGGACCAAGTGCGAGGCAAGAAGCTGAAGGACCAAAACTTGAACTGGAATAAACAACGAGCCACTACTTAGAGTACAGCCCAAGGAAAACGAGATTATTGAGATATCTATTGTTAATTGTATCTTCAGCTTGAATTGAGGACACCACAAAATTCATTTAGCGGACCACACTGTCAGCAAAACGGTCCACTAAATTCACAAATCCTACCTCGCACACTATCAGAAGGAGATGGAATAAACCTGATCAAGGTTCGAGCTCACCGTCACGGCTTAATCCAGAGATTTAGATTTAGATTTTTTTGTTTCGGCAATTGAGAAGAACGCCCGTAGAAGAACCACCTGCCGCTCCAAATGGCGAAAAATGCGAAGAGACCCGTCTCGAACTTAACGTTATTGCCGCACCAAATTAAAAGTGCCGTACAAACACTGCTTCAGACGCCGCTCTTTTGCCGTACTTAATTCCTCAGTTAGGTTCGGCCTATGAGTGGAGCGGCGTCTGAACCGGGCCCTTAAATATAATTTCACTTGTTTTGCAGGTATACAACCTGTGTGACGATGTAAGAATAAAGTTTTGTTCACACAGGTGGCCGGCGCTCATCCACTTTATAAATCGTCTTGGCCAGTGGAATAAGTGCTCACAACCCATTGGAGTTTATTCCCTGAATAATTCATTACTCAGGTGATTTCTGGTATTCATACGTACAACATGTTAGGCAAAAGACTGGGGAAAAAATCTTTACTGTAAACGCGAAACTTCATTGACAAGCGTATCCAGCCTGGTTCCCACGAGCCGGGGCAACCGTGTATCATGACACGGCCACATACGGGTATTAAGGACTACTGAACCGGTGGGCCTAGGGGAAAACCACAGTCGGATTTCCGTATTTGACGACTATTTTACCAGTTTTAAAAAAGTGCTACCGGTGTGGTGACGATACGTGTGGATCACGCACATTTTTTGAGAGACGAAAAATTCAGCCGATTGCGATTGTAATACACTTTCTTTTTGTTATTCTACTCTTTTCCGCATTTGAATGGGAGTTGGCTCGCGTTTATGTATCTAAAATTGTAAATAAATACCAGAGTCAATTTTACGGGACTTTAGATGCCATGAAATGAATTTTACTTCTAATAAAAAAAGCGAAGCAATGCATGTACCATTGATGAGGCTCAATGTCAAACACTGAAAAGTAGTTTTGAGCTTTGAGTCAGTTACATAAAGTGTGCCTTTGAACCCAGTCGTATGGCAAATCTTTTTTTGGCCCTTTGAAGAGACCGATGAATTGAACTGGAAACGCGAGCTCGTTATCAACGGAATGTAGCTGACCCTCTAGGACATAACAAAAGAGCTCGGAGCACCGGAACCTAGTAAAGTTGTCGTAATGGAAGAGCAAAGCCGTATTAAACAACGCGCCCAGAGATAAAGTTCTTCCTGTCAAGTGAACTTTTGCACTGAACGCCTTCGAAAACACGTTATTTTTCGCGTTACTGAGTCCTTGTTTCCGACGCACATATACTCAATCTTTTTCTGTCTATAATATTAATATCTCCACCCAAAGCAAACATGTGTTACAATGTTTACCTCAAAACTTCGCGTTTGATCTGCCGGGCAAGATGCGCAAAGTACTATATCAAAACTTGGACCATGACCCGTAATGTTAGAGAAATGGTGCTTTTTCTCGATTTTTACGTCACAATCTGCTTTGCATTCCTGTTTTCCAAAGAAATGTGCATTGCAAAGTAGTTTGTGACGTAAAATCGAGAATAGACCATGCCTGACATCACGTGTCGTGGGTCCAACTTTACTGCTTAGATCTGCCAAGTTTACGTGGCTTCCAACGGGACTGAAAAAGCGAAATTCTGGGTAGCAATGGTGACATATGGGAGATTTACACAAGGAACAACAAATAAGTTTAGGTGCGAAATGAAAATACCAATATCGCAAGAAAATTTATAACATGCGTAACGGACTTTGCAAAACGTTTGCCAAACGTATTGTGAATATTTCTTTCTATAGTCAGCGAAGGTGTTAGACAATGCGTATCATTGCGCCTGCGGCAAGGGACAACCGCATGCCCACTCCCCTCTAACTCACCCAAGGGCCCTTGGAAAGAGCCTGGTACTTGACCAATATTGACGAAAGTTTGTAGTTCCCATGGCTCTAAATTCATTCCTCATGGACGAAAGTTGTTTTATTCTATTCATTAGCTTGTTTAAGGCTAACTGCCTTCACAGTACGCTCTAACTGAAACGTCTTAAAAGAAAACAACTCGTAACGTCCTTTCTCCAGCAATTTCAAATTAAAATGTAGTAATGCGCTCTGTAATTACATTACCACGAAAGGAACGCCTAGCAGGTATGATATCGCCATTTAAAGACAAGCGCAACCTAACATTCCATGGGTGAGAAGCAAAACTTATGATTGGCTTAAAACGAACACACAACGTTCTGTTAACCGACTATTGTCTTAATTATCTGTCTCTTGCGGTGCTTAAGGAAAAAATCGTGTTTTTCTTAGCCAGATGTTGATTTCATTCAACTTTCGTTAACTATCTTGCAGAAAGAAACTACGTATTTCGTTTTTCAGGATGATCAAAGATATTTCCTCATTTTTTTAAGAAAAACCAAACTTCTGACTGCTTCACATCACTCACAAGTAACAAAATCCTTTCACTTCCTACTGACTATTTCATATGTCTTTGAGAAAAAAAAAATCAACTACTTTGTTTTCAGGAGGTTGAGTGCCCCGTTGACCTCTTTAAAATCCATAGATCCACTTGTGGAACCACTTTGCTAGATCGTGCATCAAGTGTTTTATAACTCAGAGACTATTTTCTTTTTTCGGCATCAGCTGTGTGAGTGACATAGTACTAGGAGCTGCTTGCAAAACAACTCTTTAGACGCCCACAAAAAATAGTAGCAAAAAAAATCATTCCAACAAGACGTCCGACTTTTTCAACTCGTGGAGGAAAACTTGAAACTGTTGCGAGTCGTACTTGTGTTGGTTTTCTGTTTTCTGTGATCCTCATAGAAGCTAGACCATACCACATGTCAACTTGAAGGGGGAAACCATTCTCGTCCATTTCAGTTCTTTAGAGATTTCCTGTGCAGAAAAAACGGCGAATTGTATGTTAAATATGGCTTTCATGGACACGTAAACACACGCATGTTAGAACAAGTGAAATAATTTAAGACCGTCAGGCTCAAATTGGTCACAAATAAGCACAATAGGAAATAAGAACAATTCTAGCTGGATTACAATAGAAACATGTTTTTACTATAAAGTAAACGGGTAGCGAATGAGGAACCATTACCGTAAAGTAACTCATATCACAGTTCTTTGGTGTTCAGGACCATTACAAACTATAAAATCTCTTACACAGAAGCAATAGTGTGTGTTAATTAAACCTCTAGTAATGTATTAATTTAAAGTATTTCTAAAAACCAGTTTTAAGAACATTTTAAGAACCCGTTCAACTGCTTTCTCACTAAGCACCCCTTAAATAAGAACACGATCAAACTGGAATCAGTGGTCTTATTTATAATAAAGTGTCGATATAACGCGCACTCTGGAATGGATAAAACAGCGTGCCTTATGAGAGTACAGATGCACGGCTGCCACCACTCCGTAAGCTGTTTTCCGACATTTTTTATCCGAATAACTGATGCAATATTACCCAATTCGTTATTATAGCAGTTAAAAAATAAAGAAAGCAAGCTGGTCTGTGATCTGGTTGTGAGGCTCTTCTTCCCATAAATTCGACTGTAGTTTCTTCACACAGCACAACTAACCGGTCCGAAAGCAGAAGCAGTTCGTTCCCAGCCAGACCAGCCACACGCTTTGAGCAGATTGTTTTCAATTGTTCAGGTTTCAGCTTGCTTTCAACTTGCTTTCGGTTTGCTTTGGGTGGTTTCTTAACTTTGCTGGTTTGACATTTGGACAGCTTGGGTCTCGTTTAACCAATAACGTTTTGAACCATTTAAACAAGAATTGTGATTGGTCTGTTTTAGCGTGCGTTATGAGAGTACAGAGTTTAACTGAATAGCGGTAACGTGAAGTGCTAGATTTCTACCCCATCTGGAATCCATAGGGGAGCGTTAGCCCTAATTATGAGAAATGGGCCCACACAAGGACAGAGAAACAACTCTGACCCGGGATGGGAATTGACCCCGAAGGTCGTGGTTCAATTGACCACCCTGGTCACATGACCCTCTTATTCCAGTTAACTCTGTTAAAATATAAGTGCTACACGGCAAACGTTGTATACAACGTAACCGTTCCTGGTACGTATGAGAGTACAGATGCACGGCTGACGGAAAGCGTACGATTTGGAAGTTTCATAACATCAATGCGTGCGGAAATGAAGATGTTTTTTAAAATTCTAAATATTACTTAAAGAAGCCTCGCCTGTGATCTGTTCTGTTGTACAGCACTTAAGAAGAGGGATAGAGCAATCAAGTATTAGGGAAAACACGCGACTACGTTTTGCTGTTTACCCTACACTTCCTTCGTGCTGTATCCGCTTCCTGTGTGCTTTAGAACAGAAACAGCGCACAGGCGAGGCTTCTTTAATTGTTAAATTCGGGTGTTTTAGAATGGGTAATCCAATGGTGACGAGTGAAATTAGGGATCCATTGACCGCGCATTTTGTCCAAAATCACATATAATTTAATTTTCGAGCCTTTAGGCCAGGGAATCTCTCGTTTGCTTTTCGACAAAATGCAAGTGAAATTCATTCCCTAATTTAACGAGGGGCTCCCATGTGATTAGCTATAAATATCATGGGTGACAAATATCAGGACGTTCATAAGACGCTATTTTGGCACTGTAGGGACAAAGTTGCCATGGCAAAATTGATGTGAAATTATTAATTAACGCTGTGAAAATTCGCGCCAAAATTAAGAGGTAAATTTTTCGCCCATGCCAATACTGTATTAACTTTCGTCAGAGATTGTATGTCTTACACAAGTAACTGGAAGTATCCAGGGAATGTAATATACTCGCCTTTGCGTACCGCTCTGTTCTATGTGTCAAGATGTGATTGCCTTTGTAATTGGCTTTAGGGTGCAATGATCCACTACGGGTTCAAGATCCACTTTTCTGTTTCTGGGCCAATGAAAATGTTTACACCAAGATCTCG
This sequence comes from Montipora foliosa, assembly GCF_036669935.1. Classification (NCBI taxonomy): domain Eukaryota; kingdom Metazoa; phylum Cnidaria; class Anthozoa; order Scleractinia; family Acroporidae; genus Montipora; species Montipora foliosa. The sequence continues at coordinate 4,471 of NW_027179398.1, read as the reverse complement.
ATCGAGTAAATTTTCGCAGGTGAGGAAAATAAAAAGGTTTGGATGCACGAGGCCTTCTTAACAAGTTTAACGGTTGTAAAATGGACCAAAAGGGCCGCCAAAATCCCCACTTCATCTATTTCCTGAAAGAAAGCATGGTCACGTTCTATGTCGTTCTATTTTTAGACTTCAGTGTTCTATCAACGAGGACCTCTACTGCCAATGTGAAGTAGATAAATTTCTATCATGCTTTATTTTGCTACCTACCTTAAAACACTTTCGTCTTACAAGGTTACAAAAATCTGAGGGGGCCACTTGTACAGCTGGGCGTGCCTTTTATTCGTTGTAAAAAACGTCGTTTGGAATAGCGAGGGGGAAATTGCATTTGGTCTGGATAACGCATGCGTGTGGGAGTCTCCAGTTGGCCTTCAAGATCTTGTGATAAAGTTGCTAACTTTGAATCCTCACGCATTAGAGAATTTTGCACAAGATTGGGCAACATTTCGTTTTGGACGCATTCCGTGCTCCATTGAGCGGCTTTCAAGCCTTTCTCGGCCGCCTGATAAACAAATTGAAGAATCATTGAATTATTGAGCGTAAAGACTGAATTGTAGCCATCAATTCCCTATAGTACTAACGCAACGATGATACATCTTCAGTGCGCAGTAATCGAAACAACAATTTACTGGGCTTTCGTACCAGATGACGGTACTATTATGAAATTATTCTGTTTTAGTTTGATTATGGGTTATGTAGTTGTGTACTAATTTTTTTCGGATTAGGGATATTGCGTATAAAGAGCGCGGAAGAGAAGCACTCTGCACATCAAATCGACACATTAGATTTGAGAAAGCCAGAAAGGGCATGAAGATAACCGTTTGCTTGCAACTGCCAAAAAATGTACCCATGCCAAAATACAAAGCAGAAAGGTCGACAAACCAAAGGGCTAACATAAGGAAAGTCACCCTTTTAAATTATGGTCTTCGCATACCAACCAGTACGGTCGTACACTCCACTTGTGGCATTTAACAACAGGACCACTTAATAAGATGGGCTTCCAGACTCGATGTCGTTGTCCACAGCTTCCAGATCGGCATAAGCTTGTCTCAGCCAACGCTTAGCATCTCCTGAGTTGAGGATTCATCGTTGCAGAAACTAGGGGAAACGGCCATGTGCGTACAGTTCTATGAGCCCATGATCCATAACGTTGGTAGTAACTATCCTGCTATTGTCGGCGTCGAGATGGGTATTGGCTTGCAACGCGAGCCCCAGAAACCACAGAAGTCGCTATAAGAAACATGATGATACCCGCTGCCCGATGGTTGCTTTCCTTGGCCCACCAAACGCATTCTGTTCTCTAATCTTGCACTTCCATTCATTATGTGTTGAAAGACCTTCTGTACAAAAAATATCATGTACCTGGATTCCGATCTGGATGCCATGTGCAAAATAGGACTATTGATAAACTGTCCGTTTCTTATCTTCAGGAAGTCTCCACGCCTCGTCAAGTGTCCTTGAACTCTCCTTCAACACCGCGTCTTTTTCCGTTGCTTCTTGGGCGTTCAACTTTTGCCCTGATGGGACAATTGCAGTCGACACCAATCTCTTGAAGGCGATAACACTTGTATAAGTCAGTAGCCGGAGCAAGTTTAGCTCTCTATCGTCCCCAATGTTGATCTATGTCACATTTCTGTAAGGGGGTGAAGTGGTTATTAAACACTTCTTCGATTGATTACCGCGTAGATACAGGTTGCTTCTCCGTCCTCGTGATTCAAACCTGGATCTGCCAGTTCGTTATCCAACATATTCGCCAGGCTAGAAGAATTCAAAGGCCGGATGGAGAAGGTGATGCTGCGATTGGAATGTGAAACTCCCGGGCAGGGGAAACAGGTCACTTCTTTCTTCATTCCGTAGGAGTCATCTTGTAGTAATCCGGTTCTCGTCTAGAAAAGAGCCACTCTTGTTGGGCATGATGCATAGCATTGTAGAATAAACATAGAGTTTCGCGCAGCAGTCCGCGACAAGCTTCTGCGATAACTCGTGAAAGCGTAAGAGCAATTATTTACCCTGGATCTTACTCATCTTGTGTAGCATTAACGCATACTATTCCAAACGTTCTCGTTCGGAGTTGCAAATCTTTTGCAAAAAGTTGGAATACTTCAGCTCGCCTGCCTAAATTGCGTCCCCTTTACAAACCAGATGCGTAAACGACTTTGTTCATTCCATAGACTTGGATATTTTGCAGTCGATTCTTCACAGAACCACCAGTTGTTCGTTTACCTTCTCGTTGTGGTCGTGCCTTGCGTGACGAATGAGCTGACAACTCTCTCGCTGAAAATTGCGAGTGAACGTTGTATCTTCAATGACCTGGCAGCGCCAACATCAAAAATGTGGGCTGTTTATTTTGTCAGCCAATGTCTCTCAACAACACTGGCTACCCTCTTAGGCTGAAGACGCTGCGGGAACTACTTCCTTACAACGGCCTTGTACTTTCTAGCGTTGCACCGGACATTTGCCATCGTAAGATCCAGGACAAAAATCACTGGAAGTTTGCAATCCGGTGATGTGATAATGTGGAGAGCGTAAATAAAAAAAAAAAAATAGAAGGCTTTTCGCTTCTTTTAGAATGACTGGTAATGGGGTATCCTCGCAGCTGAGGTCAAATAGATACATAGCTGGCAAATACACTGAAGAAACGCTCAAGTCGTCGTCGGGGATATCTTGCAAGGTTTCAAAAAATCCTTTTAGCGCTTTGAAAGACTTTGACTTCTCGTTTGGTTCTAGTGCGTTCGTTGTACATTTCTTTTGCAGCATTTCTAGCACAATTGCCATAGTGGAATGGTTTCACTGATAGTGCACAGCCACGATATTCAACGAGTTTCTTAAACAAACTACGATGCATTCCTCCGGCATTCCGGTAAAGGAAATGGGCACGACATCAAATTCCCTTATTCAATGCCAATAAGGACTTGCTTGGCTTTATAAAAAACGTTTACCTTTGTCGACCAAAAGGCACAGGATGTGCTCCAGTCGAGTTTTATGGCTAGTGCTTGTGAGGGTGTTTGCTTGCCAGAAAATCTGTATATCTTTGTCCTGACCGACGCTCTCGTGATAATGTGATCAGGAGGCAAGTCTCCTTTAATTTTCCTTCTCTTGGTGACGCATACATTGGCACCATGGACATTCACCAGGTCAACTGTTGGCTCTGTGACCACATTAAGGCGGGCAAGGATGGCATTGCAAGTCTCATCACAACTTTTCCAACCAGAGTAAGGAATCTGATACCGATGTTTCCGGGACTTGCCCATTTTGGCAGAAAGCAGAGGAGCCGTCGTCCAAAACGATACCCGCATGTTTTTCAACACAGACCCTCTGAATGAAAATGCTACGGTAACCTACCACTATCTCCACTCTCGCCATACTGTCGGTGGGATATTGCGAAGTTCAGGCATCACCAGGGTTTGCAGCCACCAAACTTGATATCACAAACATTTTCGAGAAGGAGACCATTCGTCAAACACATTTTCCCGTTAAAAACCGATGGAGTGACTAGGACTTCAGATTTCTGGTCTGTGATCGCAGTGCGAAATTGTGCACCTCACGAGCTAAATCCAAAGCAAAGGACTTGACAGGATCACCAGGAAACTTTATGGACCAGTCCAATAGCTTTCTCAAAAATCGTATAGCCAGGGTGGAGAGTTGAATGGTTCGGGGGAGGAAACTTGTCCTCAGTAAGCATTCGTTGTGAAAACGGTGTTGTTAGGGTCATAGAAACATGCGGACGCTTGTCCTCAGGGTACCATCGGTGCAGAGCAGGATTGCCGTGTTTCTTAAAGCATTGCAAAAGCCCCTGTTTTTGACCTTCCACTACAGGCTTTGTTGGGTTTTTTCGTATGAACTCTCGCATAAACTCGAGATGGACCAACGTTTCACCCTCAGAGAATATGTGGACATAGCGTATAAAATGAACTGGCAATACGATGTTCTGCCTCACGTCACTGCTTCCAAGTAAAGAATTTAAACAGTGGGTCTAATGTTAGACGACCTTTCAAAACGATCACGTCAACTTGCTTTTCTAAAGACTGCATTCCGTTGAGGGATGTCACACGGCACCCCTGCATGCTTGCTGCATTGTTTAGGCTGACAAGTCTACCATCTCGTTGTTTCATACAAAAAGGACCAGTTTCAGGAGTGTCCGTATCGTTTGGTTGTAGATTATTGACATGATCGCTAAATACTGCAACAATTAAGACGGCTGATCAGGAGGCGTTAGCTTCCCTCCAAGTGAATGTGGTTCCACCATCTATCTTCTGTTTAAAAGAATTTTGAAAAGAGACGCTTGTGTTTCAAGTGAGGCCACAAAGTGTTCGGGAAAGGAATCCTCGAATCAATGATACTTCGACCAACAGAACCTGTTGATGTTGTCATCATATGAAAGTTCACGTCAGGCAAACACAGGATTCTCAAAGTCTCTACACGACGGGAATTTGAG
>NW_027179397.1:12500-48791 GCF_036669935.1 Montipora foliosa | reverse complement strand
CGTATCTAGAATTTAAACCTTACCCACTTCCTCTCCCCTCTCCCCTTTCAATGTTCACTGCTTTAGTTCCCAACATTTTTTTGTCTCGCTAGCAACACTGATAAGTGGGGAGGGGGGCGCAGTGTGAGAGTAATAGGGAAATTATAACGTCCAAGAAGGTGAAGTGTCTCACTATTTTTGCAACTTGTTGTCTGATTGATTGCAATAATTTTGCCAGTCCGGATTTGAATCCTATAGGGAAACGTTTCAACGTAGAAAGCAGGAACTAAAGAAACAATCATTAAATATCGTATAAGCTCTGAAACATTTCAGAAGTTTCCGCGCGAAGTGCAAAGCACAGTGTACCAAACACGAAAGGATATTAATTATTGACATACTGTAGCATCGATTTTCGAGTGTTTGGACTTATCATCGCTAACAGAAGACTTCGTTCCAAATATAAAGCGGCAAAGTATTTGCACTGCAGATCTGATGCTCGGAAAGTTACCTATGGCTCGTATTATGTAACACAATGTCATTGATTTGTGTTTCTTGGTGACGTCAACCGGGATGGTGGCGTTACAGTTGAAAACCGTATCTTCGAGGAAACAGCACAATTTAACTAGCACTTTCTTTTCTAATCAATCCAATACATTACCAGGTGATTCGTAATAAAGCTCACACAGTTAGAAATCCTGTACATATCGTCTATTCCATTTACCAACGGTCTACCATCCAAGCACGGTCTACCATCACAACAGCAAGAAATATGATATCATATTATTTTCTCAGTGAAAAGTTGTGGTAGACCGTGTAGACCGTTTCATGTAAATGTCATAATGTGTAGCCGGTACAAATTTGTTCACTTTTGTATCTCATTGTAAAACAAATCTCGCAAAGGATTTAACACAATCGGGTGCTTTCTTTTGATCATTGTGCTCAGTCAATCATTCCAAAGAAAATGGAATTAGCCTGTACCCGATACGTCACTTAGAAGACTTGCTAGTAAGCGTTATCGATCCCTTCTCTGGCAGCAGACCAGCCCGAAAGCAATAAGTAATGTTACGAATGGACTTCTATGAAAATGTATCTTTGTATAACGATGATTGCTAAGATTGATTTTTCGGAAAGTGGATGTTCCCTTTCAATGGCATGCGATCGCAGTTAAAGGAGAGGTTATGTCTGTCTCTCATTCGTAAACAACAGGTAATTCGTACATGTTGCGCGCGCTTTAGATGTCATGTGTGGACCGAAATATAGGTGTTTGAAGGGAAATTATTTGAAATCGGTTCCAGAATATTTCTAGCGTACTTTAAAAAAGCAAAAGGATGGAAATCACACCTTTTTGAGTACCAAATTATGTGTATGTTCGACTTGACTCACAGAGAAGCACTGAAATGCCTTCAAATTACGTCATAAACCGAACCCCGCCAAAATCAGTTTATCGCCGGCCATTTTCCATTCACAGCAGATCAGAGAATTAAACCCTTTTTTTGGAAACACCATATTAAACGCAACGATAGACGCCTTCCCGTTCCAATAAACAAAGTGGCCTTACGCCAATACAGTGACAACCAACTCAGACAACAAGTTGCAAAATTGTTGAGACACTTTCATTAAAAAAACACTTTTTCTAACTTCCAATACTCGGCGTATCTAGAATTGAAACCTTACCCACTTCCTCTCCCTCTCCCCCTTTCAATGTTCACTGCTTAAGTTCCAACATTTTTTTGTCTCGCTAGCAACACTGATAAGTGGGGAGGGGGGCTGCAGTGTGAGAGATAATAGGGAAATTAATAACGTCCCAAGAAGGTGAAGTGTCTCCACTATTTTTGCAACTTGTTGTCTGATGATTGCAATATTTTGCCAGTCCGGATTTGAATCCTATAGGGAAAGGTTTCAACGTAGAAAAGCAGGAACTAAAGAAACAATCATTAAATCGTATAAGCTCTGAAACATTTCAGAAGTTTGCGCGCGAAGTGCAAAGCACAGTGTACCAAACACGAAAGGATATTAATTATTGACATACTGTAGCATCGATTTTCGAGTGTTTGGACTTATCATCGCTAACAGAAGACTTCGTTCCAAATTCTAAAGCGAGCAAAGTATTTTGCACTGCAGATCTGATGCTCGGAAAGTTACACATGGCTCGTATTATGTAACACAATTTCATTTATTGTGTTTCTCGGTGACGTCAACCGGGATGGTGGCGTTACAGTTGAAAACCGTATCTTCGAGGAAACAGCACAATTTAACTAGCACTTTCTTTTCTAATCAATCCAATACATTACCAGGTGATTCGTAATAAAGCTCACACAGTTAGAAATCCTGTACATATCGTCTATTCCATTTACCAACGGTCTACCATCCAAGCACGGTCTACCATCACAACAGCAAGAAATATGATATCATATTATTTTCTCAGTGAAAAGTTGTGGTAGACCGTGTAGACCGTTTCATATAAATGTCATAATGTGTAGCCGGTACAAATTTGTTCACTTTTGTATCTCATTGTAAAACAAATCTCGCAAAGGATTTAACACAATCGGGTGCTTTCTTTTGATCATTGTGCTCAGTCAATCATTCCAAAGAAAATGGAATTAGCCTGTACCCGACACGTCACTTAGAAGACTTGCTAGTAAGCGTTATCGATCCCTTCTCTGGCAGCAGACCAGCCCGAAAGCAATAAGTAATGTTACGAATGGACTTCTATGAAAATGTATCTTTGTATAACAATGATTGCTAAGAATTGATTTTTCGGAAAGTGGATGTTCCCTTTCAATGGCATGCGATCGCAGTTAAAGGAGAGGTTATGTCTGTCTCTCATTCGTAAACAACAGCTAATTTCGTACATGTTGCGCGCGCTTTAGATGTCATGTGTGGACCGGAAAAACCGGAAAAAGGTGGTAGTACTGAAAATTTACTATTACGGTTCCCTTTATTCTGTATACAAAGTTAAAAGGTAGCCTTCAGGACTCCCTGTAAATTTGGGCGCAACATTGGAGCGTCTTCCAATGTCTGAGTGAAAACTTGTGGGACATGACCCAAATTTGCTTTTACGAAAAATAGACTTGACTACTTTCCAAAACTGTAGATGTCACTTTTTAGGCTCTGTCCACTTTTGCCGTTGACGATCTCTGGAGCAATGTGTATATAATGACTATTATTTTCATTATTCTACAAGTAGGTAAACTGTGTATCAAACAGGTTCAATCCCTTTTTTTATTTAACAGTCATGCTATTGACATAGAGTAATAGCAACCACAGCCTAAAAAGCCTAAGCTGCTCTGCACCTTCAGATATTATATGCTAAACTACCTGTACATGTCACACATGTCCAATATACATGAACTGAGTCGGGTCGTCAATTGCTGTTGACGACCCGACTCACCGGATGTCGGGTCGTGAAGTTTAAAAAGAAGTAAGATTTACTGCCGGAAGTCGAACTGCCTAGAGCAGCTTCAAATATTTCGACCGATCGTGACGATCCGATCAGGTCGTGACGACCCGACTTTTGGAAGTGTCAGGTGGTGAGAGAAAGAAAATCTTCGATGAATAAAGGAGGCTGTGCTGCTCAAAAATGTTGTATGCTTCGTTCTCAAAGAGTAGCGACTAAAATATCGATATGCGCATAGAAAATTATAAACATCGACCAGAACATCATTCACAAATGTTGCGATTGTGTGCCCTTGATACCCTGACAACATGCTGTTATGAAACAGCAATAATGACTGACTGTAATAGCGCTCCGAAATGTTGAATGCTTCGTTCTTAAAGCGTCGCGAAATCGCCGTACACTTCCTCAAAATATATAGTGACTAAAATATCGATATACGCATAGAAAATTATAAACATCGACCACAACAGCAATCACAAATGTTGCAAATGTGTCCTTAATACCCTGACAACATGCTGTTCAGAGCTAATGACTGACTGTTATAGCGCTCCGAAATGTTGAATGCTTCGTTCTTAAAGCGCAGCCATGGAAGTGTCAGGTGGTGAGAGAACGAAATACTTCGATGAACAAAGGAGGCTGTGCTGCTCCGAAAATGTTTTATGCTTTCGTTCTCTTAGAGTAGCGACTAAAATATCGATATACGCATAAAAAACTATAAAAATCGACCAGAATAGCATTCACAAATGTTGCGAAAGTGTCCTTAAGAGCTTCTGCCTGAGTGACCGGGGCAGACTTGGAAATGAAGGTCGGCCGATTTCGCTTAAAATTGGTACACAAAGTACTTATGTCGACTTATGTAATATGCCAAAGTTTCAGCTTTAACGACTTTTTTTTAGCCGAGTTCTGGATATCAGCCCCACAGGGGTCCCCAGAGGCTGATTTTCAGTGCAATTTTGGGCACTTTAAATCTCTCTTTTAGCAACATGAAATTAATTTCAGGCAAAAACAAAACCATCTTTGTAAAGCCCTATCCTTAGGCTTTTATGGGTAAGAACATTAGCTCGTGGAAATTTTTCGCTAGTCTGTGGCTGTCATCACAACTTGGTCATATTTGAAGCATATGGGAAGCAACCGGAAATGGCCTGTTTTTCAGACCAAATATTTTCCATGCCCATGTTTTATATCTTGAGGTCTTAGTATCCCTGCAAAGTTTAGCCCTTACTTTAGTAATGTCAAGAAAAAAATACTAAGGTTGAGGCTTTTTACTAAGAAAAAACTTACGAGAAGATGGCCAACCTGGCCACTTCCGGTTAAAGTTTCAACAAAGCGTGTCTACAAAAATCAGTCATTTAATTTCGATTATCTTTTTTCCTTCCAAGTTATGGTTAAAAGAGATTCTGAAGTTGATTGTCACCAAAAAGACTTGCCGTTAATAGGAAATTTTATGTGATTGTTTTAGGACCGATCAGATAGTGGTCCGACAGCGGTTATACATTTCTTGGAAGAAGTCTTGAAAATTACGGACAATAGAGCCGCTGCGAAAACTCTTTATTTACCTAACAACACATCTCTTTCCGGTAGATCACAATGCAAAATTGCATCTTTTTCGTCCAAACTGCAATGTTAAGTTTATCTCCTTTGTTCAACTCGTTCAACGTATCACGTCTGTGGCCCGCCTGTAATGAAGGGCTAATTAAATCAGGATATAAGCAAGCTTTGTAGTTCCATTCAGTAGTACTATAACCCACCTGTTTGGGCTTTAATATTTTCTGAAGAAAAAAGAACTTTTCGGTCTCTTTAAATGCAACCGCAACATCTGTCATGACACTACTTGAGAATCGTTTTGAACCTTTAAGAAATTTCGAATATGATTAAAGCTAATCGTCTAACACAAATTGCAGTCACTCTTCCAGTCTATTTGCAAAGTGTCTGGATAAATCCACTTACGAAAAACGCTTACCTGGTTTCACTTTTACAGACATTTTCCTTTCCTACAATCCCTTAAAAGTAAGGTAACATTAGAAACTTTAGCCCCAGCGATAAATTGGTCGCAAGTGCGTCGTTGCGAGTTAGATATACACAGGTCGATTAATACCGTGCGTTAGGAGGTCATTGTAGTTTGCTGGCTATGACTGACTTGGAATTCAGTTGTTTTCTCGTGCAGATTCTTCTCCTTGATATTGCAGAGAATGATTATGATAGAACTTGTATGAGAACCTCAATGGTATGATTTGTTTACTGAATATTTCTTCATGCCCAGTGCCCCAGTGTAAATGGCTCACGTATGTTGTAAATGATTGATAAGGACGTCCAACACGGTCCGTTTTCCGCCAATCCGCTAACTTGCTAGCAGATTACTCACGGGCACTCTTTCCATTTATCTATCAGTATTTTCCTTTTGTTGCTTTCTCAAACAGCACAGATCCATGGTGGCATCCATACTGCATATATATCCAAAGATAGGACAGGGGTGGAGTGGGTTATCTTTCCGGCAAAGACTACTGTTTTGGCAACTTGGGAAATAAAATATTTCAGCTTTCTTGGAGACCTTAAGGACTTGGGGGTTTTTTATGGCACCTGTAGCTGCAGATCACATGAAAAAGTAAGTCTTTATGGACTCACACTGAATTGCTGACCCTTAACTCTGGTTTCGGATATAAGAAGCTACTTAGGCGGTAATCACTCTGGATGGCCATTATGCATGCTGTAGGTGATAAGGTAAGTCGTCACAAGGCCTAGTCCCGCTCGTTCCTGCATGCTGAAGCTTAAATTGGTTACTGCTCTTCTTTCTTGGACAGGATAATAATCACTGGTGCCCATTTATACATCTGGGTGGAGAGAGGCACTGTTAAAGAAAATTGCCTTCCCGAGACGACATGTGAACGCCCTAGTAACCAGGACCGCCCGATCCAGAGTCTAAGCCCGCTAACGCGCTATGCCAGTTCCTTTTTGTGTAGAATCCGAATGTAATGTGGACTTTAATCTGTCCTAAATCAACAAAATGCATCGGGGAAGAAATAAATGGCCAGCACTTTCAAAAGAAAGTGGACACCTTGCCCGCTGCTTTGTTTATTTGCGAGAAAAGAAACTATCTGCGATCTATTAATGAAACTAATTAAATCTATTAAGTCTGCAAGCGAATTTGTTTCATTTGAGTCCATTTGAGTGCTTTCGAAAGGCAGAGTAGCGAAAGTCTGGATTTCACAATTTAGTCTCTTGGGAAATCAAACCATGAGTATACGGTGCACCTCTTGGAAAGAAGTTGACATATGTGGGGCAAGAGATCTAGATAACAAGCCGTCAGAGCCTGCTGTGACTCTCCATTAGCGACATTAGATCGAGATGTTACGCACCTGCTAGTCAAAGTGGGTGCTGCTGGTAATAAACTGACTGCGTCACACAGAGTTGACAATTTTCCTGAATGGAAGTTAATTCTTAACCAAGCTGGCTTGTCTGGTGTCAAAAAACATGAATTAAAGACGATTTGTGATATGTCCACGTCACCGCCGAAAATTCACCTGTTTGCGTAAATATTCAGTAAACAAATCATGCCATTGAGGTTCTCATACAAGTTCTATCATTATCATTCTCTGCAATATCAAGAAGACGAATCTGCACGAGAAAACAACTGAATTCCAAGTCAGTCATAGCTAGCCAGCAAACTACAATGACCTCGTCACGTACCGTATTAATCGACCTGTGTATATCTAACTCGCAACGACGCACTTGCGACCAATTTATCGCTGGGGCTAAAGTTTCTAATGTTACCTCACTTTTAAGGGATTGTAGGAAAGGGGCATGTCTGTAAAAGTGAAGCCAGGTAAGCGTTTTTTGTAAGTGAATTTATCCAGACACTTTGCAAATAGACTGGAAGAGTGACTACAATTTGTGTTAGACGATTAGCTTTAATTATATTCGAAATTTCTTAAAGGTTCAAAACGATTCTCAAGTAGTGTCATGACAGATGTTGCGGTTGCATTTAAAGAGACCGATAAGTTCTTTTTCTTCAGAAAATATTAAAACCCAAACAGGTGGGCTATAGTACCACCACCGCGCACCGGTGGCTCAGTTGGTTGAGCACCGGGCTGTCACGCGGGAGGACGTGAGTTCAACTCCGGCCGGACCAACACTCAGGGTCTTTAAAAAAACTGAGGAGAAAGTGCTGCCTTTGTAATTACATCTGCAAATGGTTAGACTCTCTAGTCTTCTCGGATAAGGACGATAAGCCGGAGGTCCCGTCTCACAACCCTTCAATGTTCATAATCCTGTGGGACGTAAAAGAACCCGCACACTTGTCGTAAAGAGTATGGCATTTAGTTCCCGGTGTTGTGGTCTGTCTTCTGTGTTGTATCATGGTTGGGAGGGTAAATGCTCGGAGAAATATTAGCTACACCAAGCTACTCTAAAAATCCGAGGGTAAATAAAGATATATGATATATATGATATGATATACTGAATGGAACTACAAAGCTTGCTTATATCCTGATTTAATTAGCCCTTCATTACAGGCGGGCCACAGACGTGATACGTTAGGTAAATAAACAGTTTTCGCAGCGGCTCTATTGTCCGTAGTTTTCAAGACTTCTTCCAAGAAATTTATAACCGCTGTCGGACCACTATCTGATTGGTTCTAAAACAATCACATAAAAATTTCTTATTAACGGCAAGTCTTTTTGGTGACAATCAACTTCAGAATTTCTTTTAACCATAACTTGGAAGGAAAAAAGATAATCGAAATTAAATGATTGATTTTTTTCAGACACGCTTTGTTGAAACTTTAACCGGAAGTGGCCTGGTTAGCCATCTTCTCGTAAGTTTTTTTCTTAGTAAAAAGCCTCAACCTTAGTATTTTTTTCTTGATATTACTAAAGTAGGGGCTAAACTTTGCAGGGTTACTAAGACCTCAAGATATAAAACATGGGCATGGAAAATATTTGGTCTGAAAAACAGGCCATTTCCGGTTGCTTCCCATATGCTTCAAATATGACCAAGTTGTGATGACAGCCACAGGCTAGCAAAAAATTTCCATGAGCTAATGTTTTTACCCATAAAAGCCTAAGGATAGGGCTTTACAAAGATGGTTTTGTTTTTGCCTGAAATTAATTTCATGTTGCTAAAAGAGAGATTTAAAAGTGGCCAAAATTGCACTGAAAATCAGCCTCTGGGGACTCCTGAGGGGCTGATATCCAGAACTCGGCTAAAAAAAAGTCGTTGAAACTGAAACTTTGGCATATTACATAAGTCGACATAAGTACTTTGTGTACATATTTTAAGCGAAATCGGCCGACCTTCATTTCCAAGTCTGCCCCGGTGTCTCAGGCAGAAGCTCTTAATACCCTTATACCATGTTGTTCAGAAACAGCAATAATGACTGAATGTAATAGCGCTCCGGAATGTTGAATGCTTCGTTCTTAAAGCGTCGCGAAATCGCCGTACACTTCCCCCAAACATCCAAGTGTAGCAAAAATCGCAGCAAGCTTCCTAAAAGCATCAAAAAATGGTGAATGGTTCATTTGTTGGTAGTGAAATTAATACCCAGACAACACGCTGTTCAGCTGGCTGTTCAGAAACAGGGATAATGATTGACTATAATATCGCTCCCAAATGTTGAATACTTCGTTCTTAAAGCGTAGCGAAATCGCCGTACGCTTCCTCAAGACATCCAAGTGTAGCGAAAATCTCCGCAAGCTTCTTAAAAGCATCCCAAATGGTGTCACATGCTTTGGAGTTTTCAGTGCCCTCACCTTTACTGGGTAAAACTTTTTATCTAGGATTTTATTCAGCAGTATTCTTTTTAATAAATGGGGCTATGGGACTTTTCCCGTAGCCATTTACTCCAATTGTTGATTGGTTCCATTTTTGCGCAGTAAACATAAGGTTTATTAATGATGAAATGGTTTTGCTTTGGCAGTCCATCGATTCGATGATGACTGTTAGACAGAGGGGTTTTTTGTGCATTTACGTAGGTGGGCCGCAAGTCCTGCATTTGAACGGCAGAGCCGCCCACAGATGCAGCATGCATGCCCCGTTGATGTTGCAAGAGTGTGTCTTCTTTCATGGGCTCGATGATATTCCACCAGACGCTTCCCTTCTATGCATCCAATTGATCTCCTCACCGATGCTCTCCAGTTGCTTCTATTGGAGGCAGCTTCCTCCCAGGTGTCAGGGCAAATTTCTGTGTTCTTCATGTGTCTCTTTAGTACATCTTTGAAGCGGGTAAATGAAATGAATCACATGAACTGCGGATATGAAATCAAGTGAAGCTATGATCTTCGCAGTTATGAACGCAATTTTTACAATTGCGTAGAGAAGCCTGAAGCCTTGAAGTCCTGAATTTTTCAGGCTTTTCTACGCAATTGTAAAAATTGCGTTCATAACTGCGAAGATCATAGCTTCACTTGATAAGGTTTGTTACACATCAGACTCTGAGGAATACATGAGAACAGCCAAAGCCGGAGGCTTAAATGGCATATGGTCAGCAAACATAATTTGAAAAATTTGCATGAATAGAAGAAGGCTTTAACTAAAATACTTATACAACTAAATATGACTACAGTACTTAATTTACAAACACACAGGATAATATAATTAAATAAATTGCATAAACAAGTACTCCTAGTATAATTGTTTCAAATAACAGGAAATTGTATTCAAATCATTCTCGTACCCAGAGCTGCGATCCTCTTGGCCAGCGCCACGGATCGAGAGCTCTGGAAGGTGCCAACTGAAGGGCTTATTTTGATTGGCTGATGAGATACAAAAGAATCAAACCGGAAATAATAATTGAAATGATATCGTCGTAAACATGGCCGATGACAGTGGCACACCAACTAAGCGATTCTCGAGCCTTAAGGATGTTTGCAGAACTTGCAACAATAACATAATTTTAAAAGATTTGTTTGGAAACAAAGCTAAGGAAGAAAGAATCGTAGCAGACTTGGAAAAAATGTTCGGTTTAAAAATTACTCGTGATGATGGATTGCCATCACGTACATGTAGGTCCTGTTACGGTAAAATATCAAAGATTCGGGCGTTTGCAAAAATGATTTTTGAGTCCAAGGCCCAACAAGAATCGGTTGTCAGGGCGAAAAGAGGAAAGTCGGTTGGGGATATCCCGACCTCAGCTACTTCACCGCGATCAAAAAGAGAAAAAAAAAAGAGTAAGGTACTGTACGTAAAAGTTCAGGAAATATCGAGCAAGAGATTCATTGCCGTGGAAGGTTATTAGTCTGTTTGAATCGGTCCTATTGGGATTTAGCTAAAGAAAGGAATAATAAAATAATTTTTACACACAGTCATGGAAAATGATTTCTCCGTACTGTAGTGGTGCTGTAAAATGAAAACTGCTTGCCAAACAGTTTTAAAGCAATCACATGTAAACCTTTATAGTTGTTTAAAGAAAACTAAAACGTTTTGTACAACAGTATAGTGATTCTGTATGAAAAATCTTATGTAGCGTATTGTATAATTCAATTGATGCTTATACCAAAAAATATATAAGTGGATCTCCCCATTGCAGAGATCTCCTTTTTCTAAATAATGAAATACAAATGGATTGGACAATATGAGGGAAACAAAAACAATTATTTTACTTGCATAATTTTTTTAAAAAGTGAGAACGACTATCTAGAGACTAAACTATTTTGTTTGTGAATGACCCCATCTCCCTAGGGGCATTTGTGGGGTGGGAAGTAAACAACTCCCTCAAATGCCTGCGTGGCTATGCTCATGGGCTTCAGGAGCAGCTTGCCCCCTTTAGCAAATTGCTAATTTCAACTGGGGCATGCTGCTCCTATTATTTTTAGGAAGCCAGATTCAAATTTCCCAGCTCATTAATGGATGATGAGTGAATGACTCAATGTCAAATTACTGTTCCACAGTGATTGTCTGACAAGAACTGACAAGTACAAATTTCCAGACACTATTTAACATTGATATTATGCACATATTCCTCTTATACTAATAATTACATTGGTATGTAGGGAGCGGTTTAAGAAAGGTCAAAAGTAAAAGCAGCACTATTTGCCCCTGAAGTCTCTCCAAATATTACCCCTATGAACCTAATTTTACCAGCTGAGCCAAAAGAACAGGAGGCAGGTGTTGAATCTATGGGAACAACTGCAACTAAGAGAAGGAAACTTCCTACAGGCATTGTCCCCCCTGAGATGAAAGAACTATCTAAAAGTTTTGAAATCCTTTCAAACTCTGGAATGCGAAACCCTGGACTGGTAAAGGTCTTGAACTTAACATGCAAACATGATTTGTATGGTCTTTTGGCTGCTCTCCTCTGTTGTGTTAAAGCTTATGATAAATCTGTTGAAAACAAAAATGACTCATTGACTTTTAAAGCTTTAATAATTATTGACATGACAGGTTTGAACTTCAGACCAAAAAGTGCAAGCATGCATGTATCATGGCCCTTTTCAACAATCACCTTGGACCAAGAATTAAATCATACAGGCTATAATTATTACACCTTGGGATTTGTTTGATTGATACACCAACTTTTAACAATAACTTTCACCAATCGGATTTGAAGGTATGATGTGTTTTTTAAAAGGACTAATGACTCATTATGTTGCATAAGTAGTCAAGCTTATGTATATCACCAGGGGTATCAATAGAAGCCGGTTACCAGTGGTGTACCACCACCTGCTTTGCCTCTCCCCGCCAGCTGGTTTGCCTTGATTTTCACTAAAAATGCTATCATAAACTTGTCAAACTGCTGCCTTCAATGGGGCTATCATGGACGGCTAGTTCAAAAGTTATTGAAACCCCTGTATCACCACATTAAAAGTTGCGTTTTTATACTAATTTGCATATTTTAATAACACAGGGGCCAAGTTACTCGAAGCATGGTTAGCGCTAACCAGTGGTTAAGTTCTAGCTATCAGAACCTATAGGTTGTCATGGTATTTATCCCAGGTTAGTGCTAACCTACAATCTCGGACAAAACCTGTTGAGACAAAGTGTCCTTTTTGGTACTCCAACCACTTATCCAAACGTTCAGCTTAAAAGCCGCCCTTTCCCCTCCCCCCAAACTCAATGTTGCCTTATCTTGGTCGGAAATATACTGTAGAACATATGGCAATACTCAGCAACATTGACTGAGGGGGAGGGGGAGTGGGAAGGGGGGAGTAAGTAGGGGTGTGTCAAAATGGAGGTGAAATTGTGTCACTGTCTCAACAGTTTTGTCCGAGATTGTCTGCGATCGCATAACCTAAAGAAATAGCATTAGTTCTGTGGTTTTTCAAACCAGGGCAACAATTTTGGAACAGTTCAGTAAGTGTGACTCGAGATATAATTTTGTAAGGAAAAATAGCTAATTAACCTCATTAGTGACGTCACAAAAGGAAAGAATTGTCTGTCCTTACACTGCAAGTATGGCTTTCCGGAGAGTAATTGAGGCGAAAAGACGAACTTATGCAATGTTTGTGTATCCAAAGGATGTGTGGCCAAACAACATAGCTCTCTATCTACATAATGAGAGTTTCTACCACTAAACCAATTTAGTAGACCTAGCAAGGGGACCGCAAGGGCCAAATTGATGCAACAAATGTGAAGGTCCTAATAGAAGTGGCACGGAAAAGGGTGCTAAAGTATGCAGCGGCGGGAGAGTCATAAAAGTTATTATTTTTCAAGAGCTATGGAAAAGGAGTCCTCCGGTGCACTCAGTATGAAAAAATGAATGGTGAGTTGTTTGCTTGCTTCGTGGAGAACAACTATGACGCCATGTGTATGCTGGCCAGAACGGGAACATCCCCGTCATGGATTCTGAGTCGAGACCCCAGTCAAAATTGTGTCTCTGAACAAAATATGTTGGAAAGCAGGGGTTCTCAGCTATTAAACATACTAACCAGTGCCCAGAAGCCCGGACATTAATCCTAGAGAAAACTTGTTTCATTTAGTGAAGTTAAAACTTCACAGAGAGGCGATTAACTTCAACATCAGGAAAGAAACATACCAGCAATTTTCCACCCGTGTGATTAGAACACTGATGACATTCTCAGTAGAAACAATCAAAAGCTACCAGACTTGATGGATAATAGAATATTCCGAGGAAAAGGCTACAGAACAAAATATTAGAAGCTATATGTCTTCAACAGTTTCGATTTAAGGTGTAAAACGCACCCTTTGAGAAGCCTGAGAAACGCACTTACAAATAAATGGAATGCTCTAACTCAATTATCATTTATTTACTCAACGACCGGATGATCGTAAATGTCACGAACGAGGAAGGAAAATTTACTTCAAATTGATATTCTGTGGATGTTTCTGGTCAAATTCTTATTTAATATGGCTTTCTTGAAGATTTCGTACCTATTTACACGATTAACAGCGAGTTTGAAGCAAGTTTCAACGGTTAACAGCGGTTAACGCAACATTTTTAAGGAGAGGACTCTTTCAATTGCTTGTTTAAATGCGAGCGAAGTCTGTTAACCGTCAAAAGCTCTTGTTAACCGTAGCTATATTTCTACAGCTCCTTTCTAATGACATGTTAATCGACTCATGATTGCTGAAAGACTTTATAGACGTTAAATAAAGTCGCTGGAAGACACCGAGTAAATTCCTTATGTTACTCCCTTGGGATTTACTTTCCATCTACAGGCCATCATGTCGCTTTGACGATCATCAATTTCTCCATTTTTAACAAACATTGTGGGGCCTTTAGAGTGAAAGATGTTGGTCTGTCTCTATATCAATAGAAATGTCTTGTTCAAACTGTGTTTTTGGTGCGGGTAAAGGAACAACATGCCCCTCAAACAGTAATAAAAGATCGCGCCAAGAAATATAATAATTGGCGACTACCGGAAGTCATTTCAAAAAGATACATTAAAATCCGCAACTCTCTATAAGATTTTGCTCAAGACAACAATTCCAATGCTTAAAACATGTCTTAGCAACCTGTCAAAAAATGTATCTTTTCAAATAATTACTCATTTTTCGTCTTTAGAAACATAACGTGTTACAGACAATCTCGGACAAAACCTGTTGAGACAAAGTGTCCTTTTTGGTACTCCAACCACTTATCCAAACGTTCAGCTTAAAAGCCGCCCTTTCCCCTCCCCCCAAACTCAATGTTGCCTTATCTTGGTCGGAAATATACTGTAGAACATATGGCAATACTCAGCAACATTGACTGAGGGGGAGGGGGAGTGGGAAGGGGGGAGTAAGTAGGGGTGTGTCAAAATGGAGGTGAAATTGTGTCACTGTCTCAACAGTTTTGTCCGAGATTGTCTGCGATCGCATAACCTAAAGAAATAGCATTAGTTCTGTGGTTTTTCAAACCAGGGCAACAATTTTGGAACAGTTCAGTAAGTGTGACTCGAGATATAATTTTGTAAGGAAAAATAGCTAATTAACCTCATTAGTGACGTCACAAAAGGAAAGAATTGTCTGTCCTTACACTGCAAGTATGGCTTTCCGGAGAGTAATTGAGGCGAAAAGACGAACTTATGCAATGTTTGTGTATCCAAAGGATGTGTGGCCAAACAACATAGCTCTCTATCTACATAATGAGAGTTTCTACCACTAAACCAATTTAGTAGACCTAGCAAGGGGACCGCAAGGGCCAAATTGATGCAACAAATGTGAAGGTCCTAATAGAAGTGGCACGGAAAAGGGTGCTAAAGTATGCAGCGGCGGGAGAGTCATAAAAGTTATTATTTTTCAAGAGCTATGGAAAAGGAGTCCTCCGGTGCACTCAGTATGAAAAAATGAATGGTGAGTTGTTTGCTTGCTTCGTGGAGAACAACTATGACGCCATGTGTATGCTGGCCAGAACGGGAACATCCCCGTCATGGATTCTGAGTCGAGACCCCAGTCAAAATTGTGTCTCTGAACAAAATATGTTGGAAAGCAGGGGTTCTCAGCTATTAAACATACTAACCAGTGCCCAGAAGCCCGGACATTAATCCTAGAGAAAACTTGTTTCATTTAGTGAAGTTAAAACTTCACAGAGAGGCGATTAACTTCAACATCAGGAAAGAAACATACCAGCAATTTTCCACCCGTGTGATTAGAACACTGATGACATTCTCAGTAGAAACAATCAAAAGCTACCAGACTTGATGGATAATAGAATATTCCGAGGAAAAGGCTACAGAACAAAATATTAGAAGCTATATGTCTTCAACAGTTTCGATTTAAGGTGTAAAACGCACCCTTTGAGAAGCCTGAGAAACGCACTTACAAATAAATGGAATGCTCTAACTCAATTATCATTTATTTACTCAACGACCGGATGATCGTAAATGTCACGAACGAGGAAGGAAAATTTACTTCAAATTGATATTCTGTGGATGTTTCTGGTCAAATTCTTATTTAATATGGCTTTCTTGAAGATTTCGTACCTATTTACACGATTAACAGCGAGTTTGAAGCAAGTTTCAACGGTTAACAGCGGTTAACGCAACATTTTTAAGGAGAGGACTCTTTCAATTGCTTGTTTAAATGCGAGCGAAGTCTGTTAACCGTCAAAAGCTCTTGTTAACCGTAGCTATATTTCTACAGCTCCTTTCTAATGACATGTTAATCGACTCATGATTGCTGAAAGACTTTATAGACGTTAAATAAAGTCGCTGGAAGACACCGAGTAAATTCCTTATGTTACTCCCTTGGGATTTACTTTCCATCTACAGGCCATCATGTCGCTTTGACGATCATCAATTTCTCCATTTTTAACAAACATTGTGGGGCCTTTAGAGTGAAAGATGTTGGTCTGTCTCTATATCAATAGAAATGTCTTGTTCAAACTGTGTTTTTGGTGCGGGTAAAGGAACAACATGCCCCTCAAACAGTAATAAAAGATCGCGCCAAGAAATATAATAATTGGCGACTACCGGAAGTCATTTCAAAAAGATACATTAAAATCCGCAACTCTCTATAAGATTTTGCTCAAGACAACAATTCCAATGCTTAAAACATGTCTTAGCAACCTGTCAAAAAATGTATCTTTTCAAATAATTACTCATTTTTCGTCTTTAGAAACATAACGTGTTACAGACAATCTCGGACAAAACCTGTTGAGACAAAGTGTCCTTTTTGGTACTCCAACCACTTATCCAAACGTTCAGCTTAAAAGCCGCCCTTTCCCCTCCCCCCAAACTCAATGTTGCCTTATCTTGGTCGGAAATATACTGTAGAACATATGGCAATACTCAGCAACATTGACTGAGGGGGAGGGGGAGTGGGAAGGGGGGAGTAAGTAGGGGTGTGTCAAAATGGAGGTGAAATTGTGTCACTGTCTCAACAGTTTTGTCCGAGATTGTCTGCGATCGCATAACCTAAAGAAATAGCATTAGTTCTGTGGTTTTTCAAACCAGGGCAACAATTTTGGAACAGTTCAGTAAGTGTGACTCGAGATATAATTTTGTAAGGAAAAATAGCTAATTAACCTCATTAGTGACGTCACAAAAGGAAAGAATTGTCTGTCCTTACACTGCAAGTATGGCTTTCCGGAGAGTAATTGAGGCGAAAAGACGAACTTATGCAATGTTTGTGTATCCAAAGGATGTGTGGCCAAACAACATAGCTCTCTATCTACATAATGAGAGTTTCTACCACTAAACCAATTTAGTAGACCTAGCAAGGGGACCGCAAGGGCCAAATTGATGCAACAAATGTGAAGGTCCTAATAGAAGTGGCACGGAAAAGGGTGCTAAAGTATGCAGCGGCGGGAGAGTCATAAAAGTTATTATTTTTCAAGAGCTATGGAAAAGGAGTCCTCCGGTGCACTCAGTATGAAAAAATGAATGGTGAGTTGTTTGCTTGCTTCGTGGAGAACAACTATGACGCCATGTGTATGCTGGCCAGAACGGGAACATCCCCGTCATGGATTCTGAGTCGAGACCCCAGTCAAAATTGTGTCTCTGAACAAAATATGTTGGAAAGCAGGGGTTCTCAGCTATTAAACATACTAACCAGTGCCCAGAAGCCCGGACATTAATCCTAGAGAAAACTTGTTTCATTTAGTGAAGTTAAAACTTCACAGAGAGGCGATTAACTTCAACATCAGGAAAGAAACATACCAGCAATTTTCCACCCGTGTGATTAGAACACTGATGACATTCTCAGTAGAAACAATCAAAAGCTACCAGACTTGATGGATAATAGAATATTCCGAGGAAAAGGCTACAGAACAAAATATTAGAAGCTATATGTCTTCAACAGTTTCGATTTAAGGTGTAAAACGCACCCTTTGAGAAGCCTGAGAAACGCACTTACAAATAAATGGAATGCTCTAACTCAATTATCATTTATTTACTCAACGACCGGATGATCGTAAATGTCACGAACGAGGAAGGAAAATTTACTTCAAATTGATATTCTGTGGATGTTTCTGGTCAAATTCTTATTTAATATGGCTTTCTTGAAGATTTCGTACCTATTTACACGATTAACAGCGAGTTTGAAGCAAGTTTCAACGGTTAACAGCGGTTAACGCAACATTTTTAAGGAGAGGACTCTTTCAATTGCTTGTTTAAATGCGAGCGAAGTCTGTTAACCGTCAAAAGCTCTTGTTAACCGTAGCTATATTTCTACAGCTCCTTTCTAATGACATGTTAATCGACTCATGATTGCTGAAAGACTTTATAGACGTTAAATAAAGTCGCTGGAAGACACCGAGTAAATTCCTTATGTTACTCCCTTGGGATTTACTTTCCATCTACAGGCCATCATGTCGCTTTGACGATCATCAATTTCTCCATTTTTAACAAACATTGTGGGGCCTTTAGAGTGAAAGATGTTGGTCTGTCTCTATATCAATAGAAATGTCTTGTTCAAACTGTGTTTTTGGTGCGGGTAAAGGAACAACATGCCCCTCAAACAGTAATAAAAGATCGCGCCAAGAAATATAATAATTGGCGACTACCGGAAGTCATTTCAAAAAGATACATTAAAATCCGCAACTCTCTATAAGATTTTGCTCAAGACAACAATTCCAATGCTTAAAACATGTCTTAGCAACCTGTCAAAAAATGTATCTTTTCAAATAATTACTCATTTTTCGTCTTTAGAAACATAACGTGTTACAGACAATCTCGGACAAAACCTGTTGAGACAAAGTGTCCTTTTTGGTACTCCAACCACTTATCCAAACGTTCAGCTTAAAAGCCGCCCTTTCCCCTCCCCCCAAACTCAATGTTGCCTTATCTTGGTCGGAAATATACTGTAGAACATATGGCAATACTCAGCAACATTGACTGAGGGGGAGGGGGAGTGGGAAGGGGGGAGTAAGTAGGGGTGTGTCAAAATGGAGGTGAAATTGTGTCACTGTCTCAACAGTTTTGTCCGAGATTGTCTGCGATCGCATAACCTAAAGAAATAGCATTAGTTCTGTGGTTTTTCAAACCAGGGCAACAATTTTGGAACAGTTCAGTAAGTGTGACTCGAGATATAATTTTGTAAGGAAAAATAGCTAATTAACCTCATTAGTGACGTCACAAAAGGAAAGAATTGTCTGTCCTTACACTGCAAGTATGGCTTTCCGGAGAGTAATTGAGGCGAAAAGACGAACTTATGCAATGTTTGTGTATCCAAAGGATGTGTGGCCAAACAACATAGCTCTCTATCTACATAATGAGAGTTTCTACCACTAAACCAATTTAGTAGACCTAGCAAGGGGACCGCAAGGGCCAAATTGATGCAACAAATGTGAAGGTCCTAATAGAAGTGGCACGGAAAAGGGTGCTAAAGTATGCAGCGGCGGGAGAGTCATAAAAGTTATTATTTTTCAAGAGCTATGGAAAAGGAGTCCTCCGGTGCACTCAGTATGAAAAAATGAATGGTGAGTTGTTTGCTTGCTTCGTGGAGAACAACTATGACGCCATGTGTATGCTGGCCAGAACGGGAACATCCCCGTCATGGATTCTGAGTCGAGACCCCAGTCAAAATTGTGTCTCTGAACAAAATATGTTGGAAAGCAGGGGTTCTCAGCTATTAAACATACTAACCAGTGCCCAGAAGCCCGGACATTAATCCTAGAGAAAACTTGTTTCATTTAGTGAAGTTAAAACTTCACAGAGAGGCGATTAACTTCAACATCAGGAAAGAAACATACCAGCAATTTTCCACCCGTGTGATTAGAACACTGATGACATTCTCAGTAGAAACAATCAAAAGCTACCAGACTTGATGGATAATAGAATATTCCGAGGAAAAGGCTACAGAACAAAATATTAGAAGCTATATGTCTTCAACAGTTTCGATTTAAGGTGTAAAACGCACCCTTTGAGAAGCCTGAGAAACGCACTTACAAATAAATGGAATGCTCTAACTCAATTATCATTTATTTACTCAACGACCGGATGATCGTAAATGTCACGAACGAGGAAGGAAAATTTACTTCAAATTGATATTCTGTGGATGTTTCTGGTCAAATTCTTATTTAATATGGCTTTCTTGAAGATTTCGTACCTATTTACACGATTAACAGCGAGTTTGAAGCAAGTTTCAACGGTTAACAGCGGTTAACGCAACATTTTTAAGGAGAGGACTCTTTCAATTGCTTGTTTAAATGCGAGCGAAGTCTGTTAACCGTCAAAAGCTCTTGTTAACCGTAGCTATATTTCTACAGCTCCTTTCTAATGACATGTTAATCGACTCATGATTGCTGAAAGACTTTATAGACGTTAAATAAAGTCGCTGGAAGACACCGAGTAAATTCCTTATGTTACTCCCTTGGGATTTACTTTCCATCTACAGGCCATCATGTCGCTTTGACGATCATCAATTTCTCCATTTTTAACAAACATTGTGGGGCCTTTAGAGTGAAAGATGTTGGTCTGTCTCTATATCAATAGAAATGTCTTGTTCAAACTGTGTTTTTGGTGCGGGTAAAGGAACAACATGCCCCTCAAACAGTAATAAAAGATCGCGCCAAGAAATATAATAATTGGCGACTACCGGAAGTCATTTCAAAAAGATACATTAAAATCCGCAACTCTCTATAAGATTTTGCTCAAGACAACAATTCCAATGCTTAAAACATGTCTTAGCAACCTGTCAAAAAATGTATCTTTTCAAATAATTACTCATTTTTCGTCTTTAGAAACATAACGTGTTACAGACAATCTCGGACAAAACCTGTTGAGACAAAGTGTCCTTTTTGGTACTCCAACCACTTATCCAAACGTTCAGCTTAAAAGCCGCCCTTTCCCCTCCCCCCAAACTCAATGTTGCCTTATCTTGGTCGGAAATATACTGTAGAACATATGGCAATACTCAGCAACATTGACTGAGGGGGAGGGGGAGTGGGAAGGGGGGAGTAAGTAGGGGTGTGTCAAAATGGAGGTGAAATTGTGTCACTGTCTCAACAGTTTTGTCCGAGATTGTCTGCGATCGCATAACCTAAAGAAATAGCATTAGTTCTGTGGTTTTTCAAACCAGGGCAACAATTTTGGAACAGTTCAGTAAGTGTGACTCGAGATATAATTTTGTAAGGAAAAATAGCTAATTAACCTCATTAGTGACGTCACAAAAGGAAAGAATTGTCTGTCCTTACACTGCAAGTATGGCTTTCCGGAGAGTAATTGAGGCGAAAAGACGAACTTATGCAATGTTTGTGTATCCAAAGGATGTGTGGCCAAACAACATAGCTCTCTATCTACATAATGAGAGTTTCTACCACTAAACCAATTTAGTAGACCTAGCAAGGGGACCGCAAGGGCCAAATTGATGCAACAAATGTGAAGGTCCTAATAGAAGTGGCACGGAAAAGGGTGCTAAAGTATGCAGCGGCGGGAGAGTCATAAAAGTTATTATTTTTCAAGAGCTATGGAAAAGGAGTCCTCCGGTGCACTCAGTATGAAAAAATGAATGGTGAGTTGTTTGCTTGCTTCGTGGAGAACAACTATGACGCCATGTGTATGCTGGCCAGAACGGGAACATCCCCGTCATGGATTCTGAGTCGAGACCCCAGTCAAAATTGTGTCTCTGAACAAAATATGTTGGAAAGCAGGGGTTCTCAGCTATTAAACATACTAACCAGTGCCCAGAAGCCCGGACATTAATCCTAGAGAAAACTTGTTTCATTTAGTGAAGTTAAAACTTCACAGAGAGGCGATTAACTTCAACATCAGGAAAGAAACATACCAGCAATTTTCCACCCGTGTGATTAGAACACTGATGACATTCTCAGTAGAAACAATCAAAAGCTACCAGACTTGATGGATAATAGAATATTCCGAGGAAAAGGCTACAGAACAAAATATTAGAAGCTATATGTCTTCAACAGTTTCGATTTAAGGTGTAAAACGCACCCTTTGAGAAGCCTGAGAAACGCACTTACAAATAAATGGAATGCTCTAACTCAATTATCATTTATTTACTCAACGACCGGATGATCGTAAATGTCACGAACGAGGAAGGAAAATTTACTTCAAATTGATATTCTGTGGATGTTTCTGGTCAAATTCTTATTTAATATGGCTTTCTTGAAGATTTCGTACCTATTTACACGATTAACAGCGAGTTTGAAGCAAGTTTCAACGGTTAACAGCGGTTAACGCAACATTTTTAAGGAGAGGACTCTTTCAATTGCTTGTTTAAATGCGAGCGAAGTCTGTTAACCGTCAAAAGCTCTTGTTAACCGTAGCTATATTTCTACAGCTCCTTTCTAATGACATGTTAATCGACTCATGATTGCTGAAAGACTTTATAGACGTTAAATAAAGTCGCTGGAAGACACCGAGTAAATTCCTTATGTTACTCCCTTGGGATTTACTTTCCATCTACAGGCCATCATGTCGCTTTGACGATCATCAATTTCTCCATTTTTAACAAACATTGTGGGGCCTTTAGAGTGAAAGATGTTGGTCTGTCTCTATATCAATAGAAATGTCTTGTTCAAACTGTGTTTTTGGTGCGGGTAAAGGAACAACATGCCCCTCAAACAGTAATAAAAGATCGCGCCAAGAAATATAATAATTGGCGACTACCGGAAGTCATTTCAAAAAGATACATTAAAATCCGCAACTCTCTATAAGATTTTGCTCAAGACAACAATTCCAATGCTTAAAACATGTCTTAGCAACCTGTCAAAAAATGTATCTTTTCAAATAATTACTCATTTTTCGTCTTTAGAAACATAACGTGTTACAGACAATCTCGGACAAAACCTGTTGAGACAAAGTGTCCTTTTTGGTACTCCAACCACTTATCCAAACGTTCAGCTTAAAAGCCGCCCTTTCCCCTCCCCCCAAACTCAATGTTGCCTTATCTTGGTCGGAAATATACTGTAGAACATATGGCAATACTCAGCAACATTGACTGAGGGGGAGGGGGAGTGGGAAGGGGGGAGTAAGTAGGGGTGTGTCAAAATGGAGGTGAAATTGTGTCACTGTCTCAACAGTTTTGTCCGAGATTGTCTGCGATCGCATAACCTAAAGAAATAGCATTAGTTCTGTGGTTTTTCAAACCAGGGCAACAATTTTGGAACAGTTCAGTAAGTGTGACTCGAGATATAATTTTGTAAGGAAAAATAGCTAATTAACCTCATTAGTGACGTCACAAAAGGAAAGAATTGTCTGTCCTTACACTGCAAGTATGGCTTTCCGGAGAGTAATTGAGGCGAAAAGACGAACTTATGCAATGTTTGTGTATCCAAAGGATGTGTGGCCAAACAACATAGCTCTCTATCTACATAATGAGAGTTTCTACCACTAAACCAATTTAGTAGACCTAGCAAGGGGACCGCAAGGGCCAAATTGATGCAACAAATGTGAAGGTCCTAATAGAAGTGGCACGGAAAAGGGTGCTAAAGTATGCAGCGGCGGGAGAGTCATAAAAGTTATTATTTTTCAAGAGCTATGGAAAAGGAGTCCTCCGGTGCACTCAGTATGAAAAAATGAATGGTGAGTTGTTTGCTTGCTTCGTGGAGAACAACTATGACGCCATGTGTATGCTGGCCAGAACGGGAACATCCCCGTCATGGATTCTGAGTCGAGACCCCAGTCAAAATTGTGTCTCTGAACAAAATATGTTGGAAAGCAGGGGTTCTCAGCTATTAAACATACTAACCAGTGCCCAGAAGCCCGGACATTAATCCTAGAGAAAACTTGTTTCATTTAGTGAAGTTAAAACTTCACAGAGAGGCGATTAACTTCAACATCAGGAAAGAAACATACCAGCAATTTTCCACCCGTGTGATTAGAACACTGATGACATTCTCAGTAGAAACAATCAAAAGCTACCAGACTTGATGGATAATAGAATATTCCGAGGAAAAGGCTACAGAACAAAATATTAGAAGCTATATGTCTTCAACAGTTTCGATTTAAGGTGTAAAACGCACCCTTTGAGAAGCCTGAGAAACGCACTTACAAATAAATGGAATGCTCTAACTCAATTATCATTTATTTACTCAACGACCGGATGATCGTAAATGTCACGAACGAGGAAGGAAAATTTACTTCAAATTGATATTCTGTGGATGTTTCTGGTCAAATTCTTATTTAATATGGCTTTCTTGAAGATTTCGTACCTATTTACACGATTAACAGCGAGTTTGAAGCAAGTTTCAACGGTTAACAGCGGTTAACGCAACATTTTTAAGGAGAGGACTCTTTCAATTGCTTGTTTAAATGCGAGCGAAGTCTGTTAACCGTCAAAAGCTCTTGTTAACCGTAGCTATATTTCTACAGCTCCTTTCTAATGACATGTTAATCGACTCATGATTGCTGAAAGACTTTATAGACGTTAAATAAAGTCGCTGGAAGACACCGAGTAAATTCCTTATGTTACTCCCTTGGGATTTACTTTCCATCTACAGGCCATCATGTCGCTTTGACGATCATCAATTTCTCCATTTTTAACAAACATTGTGGGGCCTTTAGAGTGAAAGATGTTGGTCTGTCTCTATATCAATAGAAATGTCTTGTTCAAACTGTGTTTTTGGTGCGGGTAAAGGAACAACATGCCCCTCAAACAGTAATAAAAGATCGCGCCAAGAAATATAATAATTGGCGACTACCGGAAGTCATTTCAAAAAGATACATTAAAATCCGCAACTCTCTATAAGATTTTGCTCAAGACAACAATTCCAATGCTTAAAACATGTCTTAGCAACCTGTCAAAAAATGTATCTTTTCAAATAATTACTCATTTTTCGTCTTTAGAAACATAACGTGTTACAGACAATCTCGGACAAAACCTGTTGAGACAAAGTGTCCTTTTTGGTACTCCAACCACTTATCCAAACGTTCAGCTTAAAAGCCGCCCTTTCCCCTCCCCCCAAACTCAATGTTGCCTTATCTTGGTCGGAAATATACTGTAGAACATATGGCAATACTCAGCAACATTGACTGAGGGGGAGGGGGAGTGGGAAGGGGGGAGTAAGTAGGGGTGTGTCAAAATGGAGGTGAAATTGTGTCACTGTCTCAACAGTTTTGTCCGAGATTGTCTGCGATCGCATAACCTAAAGAAATAGCATTAGTTCTGTGGTTTTTCAAACCAGGGCAACAATTTTGGAACAGTTCAGTAAGTGTGACTCGAGATATAATTTTGTAAGGAAAAATAGCTAATTAACCTCATTAGTGACGTCACAAAAGGAAAGAATTGTCTGTCCTTACACTGCAAGTATGGCTTTCCGGAGAGTAATTGAGGCGAAAAGACGAACTTATGCAATGTTTGTGTATCCAAAGGATGTGTGGCCAAACAACATAGCTCTCTATCTACATAATGAGAGTTTCTACCACTAAACCAATTTAGTAGACCTAGCAAGGGGACCGCAAGGGCCAAATTGAT
Source organism: Montipora foliosa (assembly GCF_036669935.1). Classification (NCBI taxonomy): domain Eukaryota; kingdom Metazoa; phylum Cnidaria; class Anthozoa; order Scleractinia; family Acroporidae; genus Montipora; species Montipora foliosa. The sequence goes on along the minus strand of NW_027179397.1, from coordinate 23,668 downwards.
GCAACAAATGTGAAGGTCCTAATAGAAGTGGCACGGAAAAGGGTGCTAAAGTATGCAGCGGCGGGAGAGTCATAAAAGTTATTATTTTTCAAGAGCTATGGAAAAGGAGTCCTCCGGTGCACTCAGTATGAAAAAATGAATGGTGAGTTGTTTGCTTGCTTCGTGGAGAACAACTATGACGCCATGTGTATGCTGGCCAGAACGGGAACATCCCCGTCATGGATTCTGAGTCGAGACCCCAGTCAAAATTGTGTCTCTGAACAAAATATGTTGGAAAGCAGGGGTTCTCAGCTATTAAACATACTAACCAGTGCCCAGAAGCCCGGACATTAATCCTAGAGAAAACTTGTTTCATTTAGTGAAGTTAAAACTTCACAGAGAGGCGATTAACTTCAACATCAGGAAAGAAACATACCAGCAATTTTCCACCCGTGTGATTAGAACACTGATGACATTCTCAGTAGAAACAATCAAAAGCTACCAGACTTGATGGATAATAGAATATTCCGAGGAAAAGGCTACAGAACAAAATATTAGAAGCTATATGTCTTCAACAGTTTCGATTTAAGGTGTAAAACGCACCCTTTGAGAAGCCTGAGAAACGCACTTACAAATAAATGGAATGCTCTAACTCAATTATCATTTATTTACTCAACGACCGGATGATCGTAAATGTCACGAACGAGGAAGGAAAATTTACTTCAAATTGATATTCTGTGGATGTTTCTGGTCAAATTCTTATTTAATATGGCTTTCTTGAAGATTTCGTACCTATTTACACGATTAACAGCGAGTTTGAAGCAAGTTTCAACGGTTAACAGCGGTTAACGCAACATTTTTAAGGAGAGGACTCTTTCAATTGCTTGTTTAAATGCGAGCGAAGTCTGTTAACCGTCAAAAGCTCTTGTTAACCGTAGCTATATTTCTACAGCTCCTTTCTAATGACATGTTAATCGACTCATGATTGCTGAAAGACTTTATAGACGTTAAATAAAGTCGCTGGAAGACACCGAGTAAATTCCTTATGTTACTCCCTTGGGATTTACTTTCCATCTACAGGCCATCATGTCGCTTTGACGATCATCAATTTCTCCATTTTTAACAAACATTGTGGGGCCTTTAGAGTGAAAGATGTTGGTCTGTCTCTATATCAATAGAAATGTCTTGTTCAAACTGTGTTTTTGGTGCGGGTAAAGGAACAACATGCCCCTCAAACAGTAATAAAAGATCGCGCCAAGAAATATAATAATTGGCGACTACCGGAAGTCATTTCAAAAAGATACATTAAAATCCGCAACTCTCTATAAGATTTTGCTCAAGACAACAATTCCAATGCTTAAAACATGTCTTAGCAACCTGTCAAAAAATGTATCTTTTCAAATAATTACTCATTTTTCGTCTTTAGAAACATAACGTGTTACAGACAATCTCGGACAAAACCTGTTGAGACAAAGTGTCCTTTTTGGTACTCCAACCACTTATCCAAACGTTCAGCTTAAAAGCCGCCCTTTCCCCTCCCCCCAAACTCAATGTTGCCTTATCTTGGTCGGAAATATACTGTAGAACATATGGCAATACTCAGCAACATTGACTGAGGGGGAGGGGGAGTGGGAAGGGGGGAGTAAGTAGGGGTGTGTCAAAATGGAGGTGAAATTGTGTCACTGTCTCAACAGTTTTGTCCGAGATTGTCTGCGATCGCATAACCTAAAGAAATAGCATTAGTTCTGTGGTTTTTCAAACCAGGGCAACAATTTTGGAACAGTTCAGTAAGTGTGACTCGAGATATAATTTTGTAAGGAAAAATAGCTAATTAACCTCATTAGTGACGTCACAAAAGGAAAGAATTGTCTGTCCTTACACTGCAAGTATGGCTTTCCGGAGAGTAATTGAGGCGAAAAGACGAACTTATGCAATGTTTGTGTATCCAAAGGATGTGTGGCCAAACAACATAGCTCTCTATCTACATAATGAGAGTTTCTACCACTAAACCAATTTAGTAGACCTAGCAAGGGGACCGCAAGGGCCAAATTGATGCAACAAATGTGAAGGTCCTAATAGAAGTGGCACGGAAAAGGGTGCTAAAGTATGCAGCGGCGGGAGAGTCATAAAAGTTATTATTTTTCAAGAGCTATGGAAAAGGAGTCCTCCGGTGCACTCAGTATGAAAAAATGAATGGTGAGTTGTTTGCTTGCTTCGTGGAGAACAACTATGACGCCATGTGTATGCTGGCCAGAACGGGAACATCCCCGTCATGGATTCTGAGTCGAGACCCCAGTCAAAATTGTGTCTCTGAACAAAATATGTTGGAAAGCAGGGGTTCTCAGCTATTAAACATACTAACCAGTGCCCAGAAGCCCGGACATTAATCCTAGAGAAAACTTGTTTCATTTAGTGAAGTTAAAACTTCACAGAGAGGCGATTAACTTCAACATCAGGAAAGAAACATACCAGCAATTTTCCACCCGTGTGATTAGAACACTGATGACATTCTCAGTAGAAACAATCAAAAGCTACCAGACTTGATGGATAATAGAATATTCCGAGGAAAAGGCTACAGAACAAAATATTAGAAGCTATATGTCTTCAACAGTTTCGATTTAAGGTGTAAAACGCACCCTTTGAGAAGCCTGAGAAACGCACTTACAAATAAATGGAATGCTCTAACTCAATTATCATTTATTTACTCAACGACCGGATGATCGTAAATGTCACGAACGAGGAAGGAAAATTTACTTCAAATTGATATTCTGTGGATGTTTCTGGTCAAATTCTTATTTAATATGGCTTTCTTGAAGATTTCGTACCTATTTACACGATTAACAGCGAGTTTGAAGCAAGTTTCAACGGTTAACAGCGGTTAACGCAACATTTTTAAGGAGAGGACTCTTTCAATTGCTTGTTTAAATGCGAGCGAAGTCTGTTAACCGTCAAAAGCTCTTGTTAACCGTAGCTATATTTCTACAGCTCCTTTCTAATGACATGTTAATCGACTCATGATTGCTGAAAGACTTTATAGACGTTAAATAAAGTCGCTGGAAGACACCGAGTAAATTCCTTATGTTACTCCCTTGGGATTTACTTTCCATCTACAGGCCATCATGTCGCTTTGACGATCATCAATTTCTCCATTTTTAACAAACATTGTGGGGCCTTTAGAGTGAAAGATGTTGGTCTGTCTCTATATCAATAGAAATGTCTTGTTCAAACTGTGTTTTTGGTGCGGGTAAAGGAACAACATGCCCCTCAAACAGTAATAAAAGATCGCGCCAAGAAATATAATAATTGGCGACTACCGGAAGTCATTTCAAAAAGATACATTAAAATCCGCAACTCTCTATAAGATTTTGCTCAAGACAACAATTCCAATGCTTAAAACATGTCTTAGCAACCTGTCAAAAAATGTATCTTTTCAAATAATTACTCATTTTTCGTCTTTAGAAACATAACGTGTTACAGACAATCTCGGACAAAACCTGTTGAGACAAAGTGTCCTTTTTGGTACTCCAACCACTTATCCAAACGTTCAGCTTAAAAGCCGCCCTTTCCCCTCCCCCCAAACTCAATGTTGCCTTATCTTGGTCGGAAATATACTGTAGAACATATGGCAATACTCAGCAACATTGACTGAGGGGGAGGGGGAGTGGGAAGGGGGGAGTAAGTAGGGGTGTGTCAAAATGGAGGTGAAATTGTGTCACTGTCTCAACAGTTTTGTCCGAGATTGTCTGCGATCGCATAACCTAAAGAAATAGCATTAGTTCTGTGGTTTTTCAAACCAGGGCAACAATTTTGGAACAGTTCAGTAAGTGTGACTCGAGATATAATTTTGTAAGGAAAAATAGCTAATTAACCTCATTAGTGACGTCACAAAAGGAAAGAATTGTCTGTCCTTACACTGCAAGTATGGCTTTCCGGAGAGTAATTGAGGCGAAAAGACGAACTTATGCAATGTTTGTGTATCCAAAGGATGTGTGGCCAAACAACATAGCTCTCTATCTACATAATGAGAGTTTCTACCACTAAACCAATTTAGTAGACCTAGCAAGGGGACCGCAAGGGCCAAATTGATGCAACAAATGTGAAGGTCCTAATAGAAGTGGCACGGAAAAGGGTGCTAAAGTATGCAGCGGCGGGAGAGTCATAAAAGTTATTATTTTTCAAGAGCTATGGAAAAGGAGTCCTCCGGTGCACTCAGTATGAAAAAATGAATGGTGAGTTGTTTGCTTGCTTCGTGGAGAACAACTATGACGCCATGTGTATGCTGGCCAGAACGGGAACATCCCCGTCATGGATTCTGAGTCGAGACCCCAGTCAAAATTGTGTCTCTGAACAAAATATGTTGGAAAGCAGGGGTTCTCAGCTATTAAACATACTAACCAGTGCCCAGAAGCCCGGACATTAATCCTAGAGAAAACTTGTTTCATTTAGTGAAGTTAAAACTTCACAGAGAGGCGATTAACTTCAACATCAGGAAAGAAACATACCAGCAATTTTCCACCCGTGTGATTAGAACACTGATGACATTCTCAGTAGAAACAATCAAAAGCTACCAGACTTGATGGATAATAGAATATTCCGAGGAAAAGGCTACAGAACAAAATATTAGAAGCTATATGTCTTCAACAGTTTCGATTTAAGGTGTAAAACGCACCCTTTGAGAAGCCTGAGAAACGCACTTACAAATAAATGGAATGCTCTAACTCAATTATCATTTATTTACTCAACGACCGGATGATCGTAAATGTCACGAACGAGGAAGGAAAATTTACTTCAAATTGATATTCTGTGGATGTTTCTGGTCAAATTCTTATTTAATATGGCTTTCTTGAAGATTTCGTACCTATTTACACGATTAACAGCGAGTTTGAAGCAAGTTTCAACGGTTAACAGCGGTTAACGCAACATTTTTAAGGAGAGGACTCTTTCAATTGCTTGTTTAAATGCGAGCGAAGTCTGTTAACCGTCAAAAGCTCTTGTTAACCGTAGCTATATTTCTACAGCTCCTTTCTAATGACATGTTAATCGACTCATGATTGCTGAAAGACTTTATAGACGTTAAATAAAGTCGCTGGAAGACACCGAGTAAATTCCTTATGTTACTCCCTTGGGATTTACTTTCCATCTACAGGCCATCATGTCGCTTTGACGATCATCAATTTCTCCATTTTTAACAAACATTGTGGGGCCTTTAGAGTGAAAGATGTTGGTCTGTCTCTATATCAATAGAAATGTCTTGTTCAAACTGTGTTTTTGGTGCGGGTAAAGGAACAACATGCCCCTCAAACAGTAATAAAAGATCGCGCCAAGAAATATAATAATTGGCGACTACCGGAAGTCATTTCAAAAAGATACATTAAAATCCGCAACTCTCTATAAGATTTTGCTCAAGACAACAATTCCAATGCTTAAAACATGTCTTAGCAACCTGTCAAAAAATGTATCTTTTCAAATAATTACTCATTTTTCGTCTTTAGAAACATAACGTGTTACAGACAATCTCGGACAAAACCTGTTGAGACAAAGTGTCCTTTTTGGTACTCCAACCACTTATCCAAACGTTCAGCTTAAAAGCCGCCCTTTCCCCTCCCCCCAAACTCAATGTTGCCTTATCTTGGTCGGAAATATACTGTAGAACATATGGCAATACTCAGCAACATTGACTGAGGGGGAGGGGGAGTGGGAAGGGGGGAGTAAGTAGGGGTGTGTCAAAATGGAGGTGAAATTGTGTCACTGTCTCAACAGTTTTGTCCGAGATTGTCTGCGATCGCATAACCTAAAGAAATAGCATTAGTTCTGTGGTTTTTCAAACCAGGGCAACAATTTTGGAACAGTTCAGTAAGTGTGACTCGAGATATAATTTTGTAAGGAAAAATAGCTAATTAACCTCATTAGTGACGTCACAAAAGGAAAGAATTGTCTGTCCTTACACTGCAAGTATGGCTTTCCGGAGAGTAATTGAGGCGAAAAGACGAACTTATGCAATGTTTGTGTATCCAAAGGATGTGTGGCCAAACAACATAGCTCTCTATCTACATAATGAGAGTTTCTACCACTAAACCAATTTAGTAGACCTAGCAAGGGGACCGCAAGGGCCAAATTGATGCAACAAATGTGAAGGTCCTAATAGAAGTGGCACGGAAAAGGGTGCTAAAGTATGCAGCGGCGGGAGAGTCATAAAAGTTATTATTTTTCAAGAGCTATGGAAAAGGAGTCCTCCGGTGCACTCAGTATGAAAAAATGAATGGTGAGTTGTTTGCTTGCTTCGTGGAGAACAACTATGACGCCATGTGTATGCTGGCCAGAACGGGAACATCCCCGTCATGGATTCTGAGTCGAGACCCCAGTCAAAATTGTGTCTCTGAACAAAATATGTTGGAAAGCAGGGGTTCTCAGCTATTAAACATACTAACCAGTGCCCAGAAGCCCGGACATTAATCCTAGAGAAAACTTGTTTCATTTAGTGAAGTTAAAACTTCACAGAGAGGCGATTAACTTCAACATCAGGAAAGAAACATACCAGCAATTTTCCACCCGTGTGATTAGAACACTGATGACATTCTCAGTAGAAACAATCAAAAGCTACCAGACTTGATGGATAATAGAATATTCCGAGGAAAAGGCTACAGAACAAAATATTAGAAGCTATATGTCTTCAACAGTTTCGATTTAAGGTGTAAAACGCACCCTTTGAGAAGCCTGAGAAACGCACTTACAAATAAATGGAATGCTCTAACTCAATTATCATTTATTTACTCAACGACCGGATGATCGTAAATGTCACGAACGAGGAAGGAAAATTTACTTCAAATTGATATTCTGTGGATGTTTCTGGTCAAATTCTTATTTAATATGGCTTTCTTGAAGATTTCGTACCTATTTACACGATTAACAGCGAGTTTGAAGCAAGTTTCAACGGTTAACAGCGGTTAACGCAACATTTTTAAGGAGAGGACTCTTTCAATTGCTTGTTTAAATGCGAGCGAAGTCTGTTAACCGTCAAAAGCTCTTGTTAACCGTAGCTATATTTCTACAGCTCCTTTCTAATGACATGTTAATCGACTCATGATTGCTGAAAGACTTTATAGACGTTAAATAAAGTCGCTGGAAGACACCGAGTAAATTCCTTATGTTACTCCCTTGGGATTTACTTTCCATCTACAGGCCATCATGTCGCTTTGACGATCATCAATTTCTCCATTTTTAACAAACATTGTGGGGCCTTTAGAGTGAAAGATGTTGGTCTGTCTCTATATCAATAGAAATGTCTTGTTCAAACTGTGTTTTTGGTGCGGGTAAAGGAACAACATGCCCCTCAAACAGTAATAAAAGATCGCGCCAAGAAATATAATAATTGGCGACTACCGGAAGTCATTTCAAAAAGATACATTAAAATCCGCAACTCTCTATAAGATTTTGCTCAAGACAACAATTCCAATGCTTAAAACATGTCTTAGCAACCTGTCAAAAAATGTATCTTTTCAAATAATTACTCATTTTTCGTCTTTAGAAACATAACGTGTTACAGACAATCTCGGACAAAACCTGTTGAGACAAAGTGTCCTTTTTGGTACTCCAACCACTTATCCAAACGTTCAGCTTAAAAGCCGCCCTTTCCCCTCCCCCCAAACTCAATGTTGCCTTATCTTGGTCGGAAATATACTGTAGAACATATGGCAATACTCAGCAACATTGACTGAGGGGGAGGGGGAGTGGGAAGGGGGGAGTAAGTAGGGGTGTGTCAAAATGGAGGTGAAATTGTGTCACTGTCTCAACAGTTTTGTCCGAGATTGTCTGCGATCGCATAACCTAAAGAAATAGCATTAGTTCTGTGGTTTTTCAAACCAGGGCAACAATTTTGGAACAGTTCAGTAAGTGTGACTCGAGATATAATTTTGTAAGGAAAAATAGCTAATTAACCTCATTAGTGACGTCACAAAAGGAAAGAATTGTCTGTCCTTACACTGCAAGTATGGCTTTCCGGAGAGTAATTGAGGCGAAAAGACGAACTTATGCAATGTTTGTGTATCCAAAGGATGTGTGGCCAAACAACATAGCTCTCTATCTACATAATGAGAGTTTCTACCACTAAACCAATTTAGTAGACCTAGCAAGGGGACCGCAAGGGCCAAATTGATGCAACAAATGTGAAGGTCCTAATAGAAGTGGCACGGAAAAGGGTGCTAAAGTATGCAGCGGCGGGAGAGTCATAAAAGTTATTATTTTTCAAGAGCTATGGAAAAGGAGTCCTCCGGTGCACTCAGTATGAAAAAATGAATGGTGAGTTGTTTGCTTGCTTCGTGGAGAACAACTATGACGCCATGTGTATGCTGGCCAGAACGGGAACATCCCCGTCATGGATTCTGAGTCGAGACCCCAGTCAAAATTGTGTCTCTGAACAAAATATGTTGGAAAGCAGGGGTTCTCAGCTATTAAACATACTAACCAGTGCCCAGAAGCCCGGACATTAATCCTAGAGAAAACTTGTTTCATTTAGTGAAGTTAAAACTTCACAGAGAGGCGATTAACTTCAACATCAGGAAAGAAACATACCAGCAATTTTCCACCCGTGTGATTAGAACACTGATGACATTCTCAGTAGAAACAATCAAAAGCTACCAGACTTGATGGATAATAGAATATTCCGAGGAAAAGGCTACAGAACAAAATATTAGAAGCTATATGTCTTCAACAGTTTCGATTTAAGGTGTAAAACGCACCCTTTGAGAAGCCTGAGAAACGCACTTACAAATAAATGGAATGCTCTAACTCAATTATCATTTATTTACTCAACGACCGGATGATCGTAAATGTCACGAACGAGGAAGGAAAATTTACTTCAAATTGATATTCTGTGGATGTTTCTGGTCAAATTCTTATTTAATATGGCTTTCTTGAAGATTTCGTACCTATTTACACGATTAACAGCGAGTTTGAAGCAAGTTTCAACGGTTAACAGCGGTTAACGCAACATTTTTAAGGAGAGGACTCTTTCAATTGCTTGTTTAAATGCGAGCGAAGTCTGTTAACCGTCAAAAGCTCTTGTTAACCGTAGCTATATTTCTACAGCTCCTTTCTAATGACATGTTAATCGACTCATGATTGCTGAAAGACTTTATAGACGTTAAATAAAGTCGCTGGAAGACACCGAGTAAATTCCTTATGTTACTCCCTTGGGATTTACTTTCCATCTACAGGCCATCATGTCGCTTTGACGATCATCAATTTCTCCATTTTTAACAAACATTGTGGGGCCTTTAGAGTGAAAGATGTTGGTCTGTCTCTATATCAATAGAAATGTCTTGTTCAAACTGTGTTTTTGGTGCGGGTAAAGGAACAACATGCCCCTCAAACAGTAATAAAAGATCGCGCCAAGAAATATAATAATTGGCGACTACCGGAAGTCATTTCAAAAAGATACATTAAAATCCGCAACTCTCTATAAGATTTTGCTCAAGACAACAATTCCAATGCTTAAAACATGTCTTAGCAACCTGTCAAAAAATGTATCTTTTCAAATAATTACTCATTTTTCGTCTTTAGAAACATAACGTGTTACAGACAATCTCGGACAAAACCTGTTGAGACAAAGTGTCCTTTTTGGTACTCCAACCACTTATCCAAACGTTCAGCTTAAAAGCCGCCCTTTCCCCTCCCCCCAAACTCAATGTTGCCTTATCTTGGTCGGAAATATACTGTAGAACATATGGCAATACTCAGCAACATTGACTGAGGGGGAGGGGGAGTGGGAAGGGGGGAGTAAGTAGGGGTGTGTCAAAATGGAGGTGAAATTGTGTCACTGTCTCAACAGTTTTGTCCGAGATTGTCTGCGATCGCATAACCTAAAGAAATAGCATTAGTTCTGTGGTTTTTCAAACCAGGGCAACAATTTTGGAACAGTTCAGTAAGTGTGACTCGAGATATAATTTTGTAAGGAAAAATAGCTAATTAACCTCATTAGTGACGTCACAAAAGGAAAGAATTGTCTGTCCTTACACTGCAAGTATGGCTTTCCGGAGAGTAATTGAGGCGAAAAGACGAACTTATGCAATGTTTGTGTATCCAAAGGATGTGTGGCCAAACAACATAGCTCTCTATCTACATAATGAGAGTTTCTACCACTAAACCAATTTAGTAGACCTAGCAAGGGGACCGCAAGGGCCAAATTGATGCAACAAATGTGAAGGTCCTAATAGAAGTGGCACGGAAAAGGGTGCTAAAGTATGCAGCGGCGGGAGAGTCATAAAAGTTATTATTTTTCAAGAGCTATGGAAAAGGAGTCCTCCGGTGCACTCAGTATGAAAAAATGAATGGTGAGTTGTTTGCTTGCTTCGTGGAGAACAACTATGACGCCATGTGTATGCTGGCCAGAACGGGAACATCCCCGTCATGGATTCTGAGTCGAGACCCCAGTCAAAATTGTGTCTCTGAACAAAATATGTTGGAAAGCAGGGGTTCTCAGCTATTAAACATACTAACCAGTGCCCAGAAGCCCGGACATTAATCCTAGAGAAAACTTGTTTCATTTAGTGAAGTTAAAACTTCACAGAGAGGCGATTAACTTCAACATCAGGAAAGAAACATACCAGCAATTTTCCACCCGTGTGATTAGAACACTGATGACATTCTCAGTAGAAACAATCAAAAGCTACCAGACTTGATGGATAATAGAATATTCCGAGGAAAAGGCTACAGAACAAAATATTAGAAGCTATATGTCTTCAACAGTTTCGATTTAAGGTGTAAAACGCACCCTTTGAGAAGCCTGAGAAACGCACTTACAAATAAATGGAATGCTCTAACTCAATTATCATTTATTTACTCAACGACCGGATGATCGTAAATGTCACGAACGAGGAAGGAAAATTTACTTCAAATTGATATTCTGTGGATGTTTCTGGTCAAATTCTTATTTAATATGGCTTTCTTGAAGATTTCGTACCTATTTACACGATTAACAGCGAGTTTGAAGCAAGTTTCAACGGTTAACAGCGGTTAACGCAACATTTTAAGGAGAGGACTCTTTCAATTGCTTGTTTAAATGCGAGCGAAGTCTGTTAACCGTCAAAAGCTCTTGTTAACCGTAGCTATATTTCTACAGCTCCTTTCTAATGACATGTTAATCGACTCATGATTGCTGAAAGACTTTATAGACGTTAAATAAAGTCGCTGGA
>NW_027179397.1:0-7500 GCF_036669935.1 Montipora foliosa | reverse complement strand
GGCAATACCCAACCAAAGTCCCATGATCAATCAGGAAACGTTCTACGAGCTTGTCTAGTTGCGCATACGAAACATGGACGCAAGCCTGTAATCTCCTCTAGTCCATACTCCACAATACGACGTCTCAACGATCCACCGTGGCAACAAGAAGCATTTCGCCCAGCATATTTTAGGCCACGTGAAACCCGACGATCTTAGATGCAGAAGACCTTCCTCCGATACATATAAATACCTAGGTCGCACGACCCTTCAAGGATCGGAAGGCCTCAGAGCTGTTCAAAGAAAACACTGCAAGGGTTGTGCCGTTTGAGTCTTGTCGTATTCCAGTGTACCCATGCAAAATACGCTATGTTTCCCAGTATGTCATTCAGTGCAGCGCTATTGCTACTGACGAAAGCAAATTTGCTGGGAGCTACCATGAGATACTCGAGCCTTAGTTCGATGGTGCTCTATCACTCCTACTTCCGCAGGGTTCCATTCCCGTTCGCCACTCTTGTAAGCAGATCGGAAGCTGCCAGAAAAAAGATCTTGCCAGTGCAAAGGTTGTGTTGGGGTGTCATCCGCTTGGTCCGATACCAATAAAGGTCTACCCACTAAACTTCGTATGCAAAATTGCGTTCAGAACAAAACGGGAGATGGGACCTAATCGATACGCAAAGGACCTCGGTAGTGCGCAGAACATGTTGAATGAAAAAACTATTTTGCGGAGGGACGTGTGTTGAATGCTATTTGGATCGTGAATGTGAACGGATATAAGACGTTTGAATGTGAATGAATACATCCCGTACATGTGAGTAAAAATATTCGTGAATAAAAAATATGGCGTCGAATGTAAACAAATATATTTCTGGAATGTAAACATAGTTGTTGAATGTGCAATAAAAATATTCGTGAATAACCAATCAACCGCCCGTGAATGTGAATGAATATAAACTTTGTGGATGAATTTGCACCATTTCGCCACCACCATAATATTGTCTGCTTTTTTTTTTTCGATGTTAAACTTTCAGTTTTTATAAGACACGCCAAGTAGCTTTTCCCTTAAATACTAATTACTTCAGAAGGAGGCAACAAATAAAAACTGCCGTGAAACGGGTTTTTTGCCACATTATCGGGCAACATTCTTGCCAATCCTCAGCGAAAAAGGATAGTGAAACAACTCGCTGTAAACGTGCGCCTCATTCGATAATTTGCAATTTGAGGGTTGAGAAATAGTCATTTGTGGACAGACTAGCATATAGGGAGCACATTTAATGATAGAGTCGTTTTTCCTTTCTAACTTGTCTAGAAGAAACCTTTTTTCGCAAAATTTTTGTTATTAAAAAAACTTTATGAGGTGTACCTGGAAATATCAAAAAACTAAAATGGCAAAATTATCAATTTTTGGGGATGCCGATACCTTAAAACAATCACTCGCAAGGACCAAACACAATAAGAAACATACAACACAGTTTTGCCAAATTCGATTTCCTGCCCCCAATGTCAGCTCACAGCCGCTGACTTTTTACTTATCCTGTGTCTTTAAAACAGGTTAATTTGCGTTTCACCTCAAGCGGCTAGCGCTTCAATATTACGCGACGATCGCAAAACGAAGTAACAAATATGAATAACGACAGTAACGAACAACAATCCTGTCCTCCCGGTGGATTGACACCGCACCACCTCAAAATACCAGCTCGTCGCCCGAAGCGGTAGAAAACGGGTCGTCACGACCCGTCAACATTTACAGCCGGCCTCAAAGACTCCTGTATCTTCACCACCACTACACGAGTTTTTCTACGTCTCTCACCCATCTGACATATTCCAACAGGTGGGTCGACTTTTTCAAATGACGGCCCGTCACGAACATCAGCCGGGGCGTCAAGGACCCGTCCTAACATTCTCAGCCGGCTCGCGACCGCCTCCAGTGTCTTCACAAATACAGGTTTTTTTGCAAGTCTCTCACCACTGACATTTCCAAAAGTCGGGCCGACTTTTCATATGACGACTCGTCACGACTAGACCGGGTCGTCACGGACCGTCAACATTTTCACAGCCGGATGACACCGCCTCCAGCGTCTTCACAAATACACACGTTTTTTTCTAAGTCTTCACCACCTAACATATTCAAAAGTCGGGTCGACTTTTCACATGACGGGCTCTCACGAAGAGACGGGTCGTCTACGATCCGTCAACATTTTCACGCCGTCCTGAAAGCCTCCAGTATAATCACAAATACACGATTTTATTTTCTAAGTCCCCCACACCTGACATTTCCAAAAGTCGGTGTAGACTTTTCACATGACGGCCCCGTCAGGGACAGACGGCTCGAACGAACCGTTCAACATTTCAGAAGGTTCCTCGCACCTTCTGCCAATAGCAAATTCCTGTTACTTTACTTCCGCAAAAACACGACCCGACTTCCGCTGAGGGTCGTCTTCACAAAAAGTCGACCCGACTAAGTTCGTGTGTATTGGGAAACCCTCACCTAAGAGCACAAGAGGACGGTAACTTGCATCCACCACCACGGAGACGAGGGCAAGAGTGTAGCTTCTCAAGACTGTGTTGGTAAGCAAGTCGTGCCTGTGAAATCAGCTCCAACCAAGAAACTGAAAAAGAAGACTAAATTGGTTGAACGCTATTCACTAACGCAGCGAGGGCAATGAATAATGGACCCCACCAAAACAGCTCATCCAAGTCTTAAAATCGAGTATCCACGAGAATTCACGACAGCACGAGGTCAAACTTTTCCATTGCTTTTACTACATTCCAACCCTAACCCACAGACACAGTATGGATCTCAGCTAGTCATCATCAGGGGGGTTTTGTTTCCCCTAAGTGGCATTAACCAGCGTCGCTCTAATACGCCTGCCTCAACTTTTGGCTCCTCAGTCTGATTACCAACTTGTGTGAGGGAAACTACAGGTCATTCCACCAATATCAGCTCCCAACATGGCCCACTTCCCCCTCTTGTCCACAGATTCAAGTAACACCAAGAGGCTTCTCTCCATAAGTTTGAGAGCAGGAATGCAACGCCCCTTTTATCATTCTATGTAATATCTCGACTCAAGGTGATTGTAGTCATATACATCAACTTAAGTAAGGCTCTAAAACTCTTAGAAACATAACTGAAAGCGCTGGATGCTTCATCCGCATGGGAAATGTAATCAGGACTTTACAGACAAACTAATGGGAGGGGTGGTGGGTTCCTTCGGTCAGGGATCCGGATCAGGATTCTGATCGGGTGGCGTTCCTTTCGAGCAAATACTTTTTCAGATCAGTGATCTATCGAACTCCACTATGGACAAGGATTCATGCCACGTCTACGGATCTGAGCTGATCTGCAAAGGGATAATCGGATCAATGAGTCCGGTGCGTTCCTTCAGCGTGACAGGTATCCGAAATTAATAACTGTGTGCAGCGTGTTTGGTCTTGAAAGGTCTACATATACTTCACATATGGGATAAACTTACGTGAATTTCCCGCTTTCGTTCAGCATTTGTGTTGAGCGTAAGTGGTCCTAATTTAAAACTGTTTCTGCCCTAATTGAGTGAAAGTCATCAAGAAAATCGACAAAGTGCCAGTGAAAATACAAATATATGAGTGGGTTGTGCAAAAACATTTGTTTTCAGTGTTACCACGCAAATTTGTCGTTATGTAACGCACACAGCAATAATCTGCATGCAACCTCCATGATGGAACACCTGGCATTGTTGCGCAACATGCTTGCAGATATTATTACTGGTTATTAATATGCTGTTTGTTAGCGAACTCTATGCTATTTTGCATGTTCAAGTTTAGGTTATGTTAATTGCTTTGATTGCGGGGTCTAATATTGGCCATTTTGCATTTTCACTATGCTTCCCCCCCTCCTTTTTCTCTTTCCCCTCTTTACACATATGCCTTGCTTGGAAACGCATGATAACCGAATGCTATTATTTCCTCGGACCCTGAGGCCCGTTGAGTGTTTATGTGTTATTCTACGATTTAAACAGCTTAACTGTGATCCCTTTATTATTTTTTAAATTTCTACAAAAAGAGAGCAAAAAACGCAAAGGACCCGTGGGCTAACAACAAGTACGTCTGTCAAACAATATGTTGAGAAACATCCATTAATCTGAAAGGTGCTCATGATAGCTGGACAGCGTGTTATACAGCATCCTATTATGTCTCGATGCTGATATATCACCTCTGTCTGCTCCCTTAAGGTAACATTGTAAACTGGATCCATGCTCATTAATACCATTTCCGTCATATTGGACAAAGTGGCCACCCCTGTCTACCGAACGCCTCAGGTCGTATTCCATGACCAAATGCATTCTCAACAGCATCCAGGCGCTATTGCAAATTATATGCCCTGTGCTCCACGTTACTGTGGTTGTTGGTCTACCTGTGGTAGACCACATGCTCATGGCACCGGGATAGTCTTGGAGTGTGGTAAGAGAAAATCAAGTGTGTCAACGAACGTTGTTATTAAAAGCTGTTGAGATTCGACTGTGAAATGTGAGTAAAAGTCATATAACAACTGGCGGACGCAGGCGATAGACAAATGCACTCACCAACACTACCAACACAAAAGATTGTGGGAGAAAATTGGCAACAAATCTCGAAACCCTACCAGCATACAATCCGTTCGATGTGCCAAAGGCAACCAAACGAGAGTGGGGGACCAAGCTGGCGAGGTGGAAACGATCTTCGAATTTTTCCTGGAAGCAAAAGGCCTAAAAAGGATTCTCAAGAAAGGCACTGCCCTACACTGTTCGGCGCAAGAGGTTCCAGATATTTTCGACAACCCTGACAGACCAAGGACCTGTACCGGAGGGAGACACCGAATATGCGGGAAAGCCATTGAGGTCGTTAGGGCTGGCTACTTCTTTCCCCAGATTAACATCCTTTCGAACGACACGAATTCCGACAGGCCAAACCAGACTGAGTTGGACAACGGCAGAACCAATTCGTGATGGAAATTATCTCCCAACTGTGAGCACTGTGAACTTTGGAGAGGCCCAAGGAAGAGCCACATTCTTCGACCAACTAATCGACACAGTTGTAAGTCCTCACAATACTTCGCAAGAAATCTACTAGAAGCAGTTGGAAACGCTCACGCTTACAGAAAGCACGAGAGATTGCAAGGATCAATGGAAGCGGCGGAAAGGCACAGCACAAAAACAAATAGAGAATGATTCCAGGACCATGTGAACATGTGCATACATGGAGGATCATCACCACGGCTCCGGAAGGGGAAGAGAGGCTGTTGTACCGATGTGGCATGGAGGGGACACTTCGCTCGAGACCCAGAATGCAAAAGTAGATCAGTTACCGATTCTAAATAGTAGGAAGAAATTGGCCACCTTACGGCCGAAATTGCTGCTTCGAACCAAAGTTGAGAAAAATACCAGGAGAGGAGATGGTTCACCAAATCAGTGAGGACGGATTGCATCTTCAGTTCACCCCAAACACAGAGACACACCAACCATAGACATCGAACTTGGAGGGATCCAGTTGGGGGAAGTACTCGCTGACTATGGGGTCCACTTGCAATGCCATCGCCAGGGAGACATGGGACACGCTGAAAAGGAAAAACATCAATGCAAGGATCATGGGAAGTCAAACCGGCGTTGTCACTCTCTTATGGCTCTGAGGAACCCACTCATTACGGCGGGGTGAGTTCGAAGCAGAGTTATGTTATAAGTCAGAAAACTACGACAGAAACTTTTGGGTGTGGAAGAAGAGAAAGCAAGGCCAATACAGGCCGTACAAACTTCTGAAGGGTGTTGCAATACTTAAGATTGAAATCAAAACTCTGTCAGTGAAGAGAACTTGCTGAGAGAATTCCCAAGAATTTTTAATGGGGTGGGTAAAACCAAAGATTTTCAAACCAAGCTGCACATTGATGAAGCAGAGTGGAGCCTACAGCTCCAAAGCTAAGACCATCACCTGTCTGGGTTGAGAGAAAAGATAGAAGAGAAAATAGACGAATCTGTGTCAATCATGATGTCATGGAGCAAGTGCAAGGGCCGACCCCTGGGGTAAGACATGTTGTCGTGGTACCCAAACCCACAGGCGACATTCGTCTTTGTGTAGACATGGAAAGCCAAAAGAGCAATAGTAAGAGAGCGTCACCCTACTACCTACGGTAGATGACGTCCTGTACCAACTGAGTGGAAGTACCATATTTGGTAAGCTGCGATTTAAAAATGGGGTTTTCACCAGATTGAACTAGAGGAACATCTAGAAACAGCCACCACATTTGTAGCCCACAAGGGATTATACCGGTATAAACGAACTCATTTTTGGCAAAAGATCCGCACCAGAGCTCTGCCAGCAATACTACAGCAAGTGCTAGCAGGGTGTGAGGGCTGCACTAACATCCACGATGACATTCATCATCCTGGTACGCTCTGTTGATGAGATGAGGCTAGTTGAAGACCTAGGATGGAACGTATTCAAGAGAAGGGGCTTACGTTTTTTAAACGGAGAAGGTGTGTCTTCCAGATGTCCACAACGACTTTCATGGGATACCTGTTGTCAACACCAAAGGAAGGGCCGACGAGTGTCACGTTGTAGAAAGCAGTAGTCACAGCAAGGGAGCCTCCAAAATGTAGGAGAAGTGCGTAGCTTCCTGGGGACTGGTGAATTTTAGTGCCAGGTTCTATCCCCAACTAGCAAGTATCGCAGAGCCACTTCATAGGTTGACGAGGAGGGAAACGCCCTTCAGGGTGGGGTACAGAGCAAACAGGTGCTTTTGACACCCTGGAAGAGTAGCCTTGCGAATGCAGAAGCAAACATTAGCATAATTTGACAGAAATGCTGCCAGAAAACCAAACTCATTACAGATGCCAGCCCAGTCAGTGGGTTTGGGAGCGGGTCTTACACAGTCAGGGAGGTGCGAGCGGGTGGTCGCATATGCAAGTCGAAGCCTCACCGATGTCGAACGTAGGTAACACCAGACGGAAAAAGGGAGCACTTGTCTCGTTTGGTGTTGTGAGAGATTCCACATGTACTATACGGAGGCGCATTCACCTTACTGACCGACCACAAAGCTCTCGAAGTTATCTATTCTAATAGCTCTCGAACACAGCAAGGATAGAACGCTGGGTCCTTAGACTCCAAACATACAAGTTCACTGTGCAGTAGGTCCCAGGGAAACAGACTATTGCTGACCCCCTGTAACGGCTTAGCAAGGAGAAGGAGTGTGCATGAGCAGCTGTAGCCGAAGAGTTCATTCGTTTTTGTAGTTTGAAAAATCCAACACCAGCAGCATTTTCAGTACAAGAGGTTCGAAAACGAATCATGGTTCGGACCCAGAAGTTTCGCAGTTACAGAGCCCCCCCCGTGTATCTCACACAGGAGAATGGAACGATGCACCCATCACAATACCCCAAAGCTGTGCGAAATGCAACTCTCTCCCCCTGTAGGGCAGCTAGTCCTACGGGGGACAAGATTGTTGATCCCTCACAACACTACGTGAAAGAGTGCTCACCATTTAGCCACCCGAAGGACAACCAGGCCTCGTAAAAA
>NC_090882.1:25857758-25862611 GCF_036669935.1 Montipora foliosa | reverse complement strand
AATTCGCAAAGGCTTTCTTCGCAGCTCTAGAAAGCGAGGAGGATTAATATGTTAGGCCCCCAAGTACCATGCGAAAAATTAATTGTGATATATCTTACATAACTTTTTGTAACAATCACTGTCAATCTCTTCGCCTGTTTAGTTGTTTAGTTTATTAAGCGCTTATTATCAATCAAGTGTGTAACTATATTTATCTCCGGATGCTAATGATTGTATTTTATTTATAGTTAATTCCTGTCATTTTTCATTGTCTGTTATTCGAAAGCTTACAAATTGGTTTATTTTCTTCTTTTCCCCTTTTTTCCCTGCACAACTCGCCTCGACTAGCTTACGCTATACGCGAGTTGTACATGTCCTCTTTTAATTGTTAAATATTAATAAGTTTTAAAGATTTAATAAAGTTCTGTAAAGAAACGAACTTTGTGCCGTCATACATTAAAGAAATATTCCAAAACAATAACATCAATCGCTATAGCTTTGAAATTCAGATTTTGTAATACCAAGATTCAATACCGTGACGTACGGAAAGCATAGCTTAGGATATCTAAGTCCATTTCTCTGGCCAAAATTAGATAAGAAAGTCAGGAATTCAGACTTTTTAAAAACGTTTAAAGCTAAAATCAGAAAATTAGATTTAGTTGGGCTATGGAAGATAATTGTAAAAATTGTACACTATGCAGTAGTTAAATAAGAATCCTAAAGAGCGGGAATTATGGGATCTAAGATTTTACTCATGGATTGATAATAGTGATCTGGGAGGGGATTAGTCTTCAACCTTTGCTTTTAAGGAAGCATGGGTTTATGGGATACTGACATGTCAAGATATTTTTTAGGGAACTAGTTTAAAACACAGCGAATTTTAACGCTTATTACAAAAAATTAGTATAATTTTGGATCAGATTAATATATTTCTTCTTAACTTTTAATTCATTAGTAGTTAGGTGTCCCAATTAGTTTACGTATATGTAAGCTAGATCTATCTGACACATTAATAAAGTTATTGATCGATTGAAGTTTAAACAGGAGAAAATGTCGGTTACCTATATAACCTCAAGAGAAAGCTAACCATTTAAAATCGAGCACTAGACTTGACCACTATTCAGCATTTATTTTATATATACTAATTAGTGATAGTAAATAATCGGTACAATTGTCAGATAGTTGATTAAGAACATTTTCTTCAAAGTAGGTGCTCCCGGTTCAAATTCTGTCCAGGAATGCAACTTTACCATTTTTGGTTTCATCTGTTACCACAAGCCCTGGGACAGAGTAATCTAAATTGACGGTAACAGCAATCCAGAAAAAATAGGAATAGTTTGGATTCTACTCTAATATCACCTAATATGGATATTTTTTGCTGCTTAGTCGTTAAGTGGATAAAAAAAATTCCTCAAAGTGGGTGCTTCGGGTTCAAATCCTGTCTAGGAATGCAACTTTTCCTGGGACAGAGTAATCTAAATTGACGATAACAGTCAATCCAGATAAAGTTAGGAATTGTCGATATTCGTCATTTCAGAGGTAGAGGAATAAAGAGAACGTCAGTTGACGAAGGGAGAGCTCACAGAATAGTTTGGATTATACTCTAATATGAACTAATATGGATATTTTTGCTGCCCACGGCATCGTCAACTGACATTCCCGTTCTGTTTCTAAATCAGGCTATTGTGCAATCACGTATTTCCCATGGGTACACGGGTCGTTGCTATGCTTGGCATTCGTACTTTTAGCCTGTGACATTCAGTTATCTACGTTGCTTTGCTCGGAGAAGTTTTCGCTTCTACTTTGGTGTTGTTTGCATTTTTTGCGACCTCTTAACTCCAGTGGTCGTTTTAGGTGAATTTGCATTGGTTTGGAGAACACCTTTCCAGTTTTTTCTCATAAAGGATTTTTTTTACTGGTTTGGATATCCGGCTTAATCACCACGCTGTTTTTTTTTTCTTCAGTTTTTTGCGATAGTCTACTGCATTGAAGAGTAAGGGTCCTTTTGGCTAATTTGTTCTTGCGTAGACCTCAATATTAAGGCACCGAATTCGGCTTCTCCTCTTTGCAGCACGTTGTCTGGTGACCGTCTACTTTTGGTGGGAATTTTGTTATTGATCCGGTCCGAGTTTTATCAATCCGATCCGATCCAGTCCGGTCCTGGTTTTGCCAACGGCCGAGAAAGACCTATGAAGCGTCCACTTTATCCAGATAATCCACCATCATATCTGCTGTTTCATTTTATCGATGAAATTACAAAACGACACTGACATTTATTCGCAATAAATAGCTTCCTGTCAAATATAAGCATTTTCGCGCTTACGACGTTTGGACGGTGTGACATTCGTCGACCACTGTCAAAGACAAATTCCTCTTAAGAATAGACGATTCATGCTTATTAAATCCTTGAAATGCTCTTAAATCATTTGACATCAGCTGGTCCTCAGCAGTACTTCGGAGGGGAACGATTACCACAATCGATGCTGCTTTGTTCAGCTTGCTTGGGAATGAAATTTTTAAAAGAACAAAGCTCTGGTAAATCATGCTTTTCCCAAAACCAGTCGGTAAACAGCCATTACATCTTTACCGGAAAGAAATACTTCTACAGCCACCCTTTGTTCTTTTTTAAAAGCAATATCGTGCATTTGAAGGAACTCTGAGGGCCGCTTTACACGAGCTCAGGATGGACACCGACCCGGCTCAGCTCAGCGTCTAATTTTACGTTTACACGAGCCCGGGCTAGGTGAAGGTTGGGTCGATCTCGGCTGACCCGGGTCAGTTCCTTTTCGTCTCGGTTGAAATGGCTGGTAACTACTTGTCAGAAAGGAAAATGGCGGACGAACCATGCAATCATCAGAATAATCGATATTTGTCTTAACGTTATCAGCCATTTTACCACTGCCAAGTTGACGTTATTTTTTTCACACTCTCTTCATGCCTTCTCGCCTCCCACATTTTGCTACAGGCTGCACTTGGGCAAGAACGCTGAACCGTAACTGTCATCAACACAAAAGGTGAATGTGTATTTCATTCAGCCTTGATGGCATTTGTTGAATCCCCGATCAATCGATATATTGATAAAACCTTGACTTGCAATGATGGCACGAGTAACCACCATAGATGTTCAGAAAGCCGCCGACTCTAAGTTTGGTACAGGTGGTTACAGGGTTTGTTCTTTTGCACCATCTTAGATCTGTCTTGCATTAAAAACAATTTCAAGCTGACCAGTCTTCCCTCTTTTCCATAAAAAGTTCTTGGTCAGTGCGTTTTGAATTGATTATAGTAACGGGGGATTAGCTCAAATGGTAGAGCGCCCGCTTCGCATGCGGGAAGTACCGGGATCGATACCCGGATCCTCCACTCTTGCACCATTCTGAAGTCAACCGAGATACTTCAGAAGCATAAAATCTATTACAGCAATCGGCAATAGGTCATTTTACAGTTGTTTGCTCAGTGACCTAGCCTATGAATGGCTGCGAGGCTGCCGTTGACCTTGTATTGATACAGACCTCACTGCTTTTATCATGTAAATTGTGTTACTGTAATTCCAATTAGTCTACATAAACATTAGAAAACCACAATGGTTTGTATCAAAGCAGGTTCACCGGGAGCCTCGCTTCTTTTCTTGGCTAGGAAACTTGGCTACAACTGTAAAATGCTGTATGTAACTCTATTGAAGAACGAAGAACGATCAGTTTTTCAAAAACTCGTTAACTCTCAAGGAAAGAAATGACTTCAAAGAGATGGTGTTACTCAACTACAAGAAAGTGCAGCCAGACCATGACAATATAAGATACACTGATCTCAAGGCACCGATGGGATTTGAACCCATGACCTCCTGTTTACTAGACAGGCGCTCTAACCAACTGAGCTACGGCGCCATGCTTAGATTGCGTATTTGAAAATGAAATCGATAACATTTATTTCGTTTGACAGAGAAGCTTCCTTTTTTGTACGTACGCATCTATGTTCCTTCCACATTGGCGCATGAAACTCGATCGCACGAAAACAAGAATTGGCCGGTTGGTGTCGTTTTCTCCCCGCCATCTTTGAAGTTGAAATTCCTTCTGATTTACAGCTGAAAACGCATCGTACCCTAGGCGACCTGGTCCGTTAGGTCAGTTGGCAGAGCGTGGTGCTGATAACGCCAAGTCGTGAGTTCGAACCTCACATGGACCAAGTCTTCCTTCATCTTTTGTTCCGAGGAGTGTGGTCTTCAAATTTTTTTTCTCTACCTCTCAGTCTTGAAGGGTAATTCTGCCTTAGGTGATGAAAAGCGCCGGTCTTAAGTTCAGGGGCGGCCCTTTCGTGCTTTACTTTATCGAAAACGTGTCGCTGGGCGATCAGGCGATCAGGGTAAACTTTTCAGGGCTACGAAGAGGTTACTGAGGCAGGATTCTGGAGTCCAGTTCCCACCACATGACGATGAATATTTACTGGCTAACGCTATGGGGAATTTCTTTGTCAAGAAGGTATCTGATATTCGGTTGGATCTTGATGTTGCTACACGAGGTTCTTCTGGGTCCTCAAAATATGACTTTGATCGTCCTGTGAGAGAATCATTCAGCGAGTTTAAGCTTTTAAATGATGATGACGTCCTAGAGCTGGTGAAGAAATGTGCTAAGAAGCACTGCGCTTTGGACCCAATGCCAACTCCACTGGTGGTGGAGTGTATGGATGTGCTTCTGCCTGTAATTAAACAGATGATCAATCAGTCTCTCGAGACTGCCTCTTTTCCTGATTCATGGAAGGAAGCCATAGTAAATCCCCTGCTCAAGAGACATGGCCTCGATCTTCTGTATAAAAATCGCCCAGTTAGTAATCTTTCTTATGTCAGGTTCAGGTTTTATTATGAATCTTGCATAAAATATCAC
>NC_090882.1:25847758-25855258 GCF_036669935.1 Montipora foliosa | reverse complement strand
ACCGTTGATCACGGTATTTTGATCACGAGTCTTCAGTCAAGGTTTGGCGTCTCGGGTCAAGTCTTGGAATGGTTCTCAGGATACTTAAGGAACAGAAGTCAACGCATCTCGGTCAATGGGACTCTCTCTGACCGTTTTTTCTTGCAGTATGGTGTTCCTCAGGGATCTTGTCTTGGTCCTGTTTTGTTCATCATTTACGCATCCAAGCTTTTTGAGATTGTAAAAGCACATCTACCTGACGTTCATTGCTATGCGGATGACTCTCAGCTTTATCTTTCATTTAAACCTGATTCACAAGCAAGTCGGGTTGAGGCAGTTATGGCAATGCAACACTGTATAGAAGACATACGTCAATGGATGCTGACTGACCGGCTAAAGCTAAATGATGATAAAACTGAGTATTTACTTATTGGAACAAGACAGCAACTGTCTAAGATCAGCGCAGGCTCTCTTGCTGTTGGTGACCATCAGATTACTCCAGCTCTCGAGGCCAAGAATTTGGGCTGCTGGTTTGATCAACAACTTAGTATGGGGACACAAATCAATAAGATTTGTAGTGCATCTTATTTCCACCTGCACAACATTAGATGCATAAGAAAGTATCTTTCAACTGAATCAACGAAGAAGTTAGTGCATGCCCTAGTTACTAGTAGAATTGACTATTGCAACAGTTTACTATACGGTTTGCCGCAAACACAGTTGTCTAAGTTACAGCGAGTCCAAAATACAGCTGCGCGCCTTATTTGCAATGTTTCCCGCTTTGATCACATCTCGCCGGTGCTTTTCAGGCTTCACTGGCTGCCAGTGCATTTTAGAATTAGATTTAAGATATTAGTAATTACATTCAAAGCTATTCATGGGCTTGGGCCGGAATATATCAATGATTTAATTGGTGTTAAGAGTGCATCGCGCTATTCTTTGAGATCAAACAATGAGCTTCTCCTTGAGTTGCCACCGGAGAGAACTAAGAGAACATTGGGGGACAGGGCTTTTTGTGTTGCCGCCCCAAAGCTATGGAACTCGCTCCCCAGTAAAATTCGCAACAGTGGATCTTTGAACAATTTTAAGAATATGTTAAAAACGCATTTTTTTAGGCTCGCTTTTATACTTACGATTTAATAGGAATTAATTTTTAATAATCCAAATATTTGCATTAGCTATATTATCTATTTTTTAAATTTTTATTTATCTATTTTTATTGTAGGTTTCATTTTATATTGTTGTGCTTTTTAGTTTTTTAATCATTGTAATGCGCAGGTGATCATATATTCATGTAATCTGCGCAATATAAATGTAAATTATTATTATTATTATTTTGATTTTGTCGGAGCTGTTACCTTCACGAAACTAAGATTGAGTCCTTGGAGAGAGTTGTCGTGGCCTGGAATTCTTGGCTGTGAGATCGGTAGAGGCCCAACATTTTCCAAGCTAGAACTTTTCACAAGATGAATGTTTGAGTTCATCAACACAAAAGGTGAGTGTGTATTTCCCTCAGCCTTGATGGCATGTGTTGAATTCACTATCAATCGATATATTGATAAAACCTTGACTTGCAATGATGGCATGAATAACCACCAGAGATGTTCAGAAAGCGGCCGACTCTAAGTTTGGCACAGGTGGTTACAGGGTTTGTTCTTTTGCACCATCTTAGATCTGTCTTGCATTAAAAACAATTTGAAGCTGACCAATCTTCCCTCTTTTCCTTAAAAGGTTCTTGGTCAGTGCATTTTAAGTTGATTATAGTAACGGGGGATTAGCTCAAATGGTAGAGCGCCCGCTTTGCATGCGGGAAGTACCGGGATCGATACCCGGATTCTCCACTTTTGTTAACCGAAATTGGGTTTTATCAACGGTGTTGATAATGTAAATTGGTCACCGTACAGAGATTCTAAAAGCTAATAGAATCTCTGTACGGTGGCCAATTTACACTATCAACTCCGTTGATAAAACCAAATTTTTGTATACTGCTTCCCCACCGACGCAGCACCACAGTTTCTTTAGAAACTACCCCCTTCATTCTTTTGTTAACCGAGATGCCTCAAAAGACTAAATTTTTTTTTGGTCATAGCACCACTTTAACTCTCAAGGAGAGAGATGACTCCAAAGAGATGGTGTTTCTCAACTGTAAGAAAGTGCACCCAGACCATGACAATATAAGATAGACTGATCTCAAGGCACCGATGGGATTTGAACCCATGACCTCCTGTTTACTACCTGAGCTACGGCGCCATGCTTAGATTGCGTGTTTGAAAATGAAATCGATAACATTTATTTCGTTTGACAGAGAAGCTTTTTTTCTGTACGTACGCATCTATGTTCCTTCCACATTGGCGCATGAAACTCGTTCGCACGAAAACAAGAATTGGCCGGTTGGTGTCGATTTTCCCCCCGCCATCTTGGAAGTTGAAGTTCCTTCTGATTTACAGCTAGGTGACCTGGCCCGTTAGGTCAGTCGGCAGAGCGTGGTGCTGATAACACCAAGTCGAGAGTTGGAACTTTACATGGACCAAGGCTTCCTCCATGTTTTGTTCCGAGGGAGTGTGGTCTTCAATTTTTTTTTCTCTACCTGTTAGTCGTGTAGGGTAATTCTGCCTTAAGTGGTGAAAAGTGCCCGTCTTAAGTTCAGGGGCGGCCCTTTCGTGCTTTAATTTATCGAAAACGATTGAGTCCTTGGAGAGAGGTGTCGTCGCCTGGAATTCTTGGCTGTGAGATCGGTAGAGGCCCAACATTTTGCAAGCTAGAACTTTTCACAAGATGAATGTCTGAGTTCATCAACACAAAAGGTGAGTGTGTGTTTCCCTCAGCCGTTATGGCATGTGTTGAATTCCCGATCAATCGATATATTGATAAAACCTTGACTTGCAATGATGGCATGAATAAGCACCAGAGATGTTCAGAAAGCGGCCGACTCTAAGTTTGGTACAGGTGGTTACAGGGTTTGTTCTTTTGCACCATCTTAGATCTGTCTTGCATTAAAAACAATTTGAAGCTGACCAATCTTCCCTCTTTTCCTTAAAAGGTTCTTGGTCAGTGCATGTTAAGTTGATTATAGTAACGGGGGATTAGCTCAAATGGTAGAGCGCCCGCTTTGCATGCGGGAAGTACCGGGATCGATACCCGGATTCTCCACTTTTGTTAACCGAAATTTGGTTTTATCAACGGAGTTGATAATGTAAATTGGCCACCGTACAGAGATTCTAAAAGCTATTATTTTCTAAACTGCGTATCGAAAATATCTAAAATAAATAATTTATGCTTTAAACTAGTACTCTGTAATGATGAAAATACCTACAAGCAAATACACAATAATAAATTTATTGTATAGGAGGAATAGGTCGACAGTGCTATAATACGACCTCCTAAAAAACACAACTTACATGAAAACAGAAGTATAAATGATAGAAAGATACAAACTGAATCTAAACTCACTCTTACAAAATCTTAATCAGAAGTCTTTTAGATATAGATTTTGTAATAAAAACTAACGATAAAAAGTCACGACGTTTCGACCCCTCGGAGGTCATTTTCAAGTGAGAATAAAAGTTTTAAGAATTAGCATAAATATGTAAAAACTAGATAAAAATGCGGCGAACGCCGAAATGTGATAAAAATATGTACAAAAGTGTAAAAAGTGCTAAAAATATATGCAGTAATGAACGGTAGCTAGAGAAAAACAATAGACAAAAAATAATTAATTACAAGAACTGTTCTAAACAAATAATTTGGCGCGGATAGAGTCACACTGTTTGTTTAGCGATGGTTTCAGTTCTTTTATAAAAAACATTTCAAAAACAAGACAATCAAACTTGTTCTGGCACTTTCTCAGGATTCTAAAAGTCTTTGCGATGTTGTTAGGTTCCAATGCATGTTTCTCTCTCAGATGGTCGCCGATGGTTGCCCCTTTGTGCTCTTCAATGCGCTGGTGAAGGTGCCGGCAGGTATATCCGACATAACCTGCGTCGCACAGGTCACACTTGAATTGGTACACAACGCACTGTTGGCTTACAAGGGGTGGCTTCTCTTCACGGACCCGGATCTCTTCTTTGATCTTTTTGCTCGTGTAGAGAGGGGTAATATCCGCACTGATCTTACGGCTTAGGTCGGCAAGTTGTCTCCGTACGGCGTTCGCAGATTTTTGGTCCTTGAAGGGCAACACGACTCTGATTGGGTCCCCACGCTTCTCATCAACGTGGGTGCGTGATTCCTCGGAGACTTTTGAATCAACGAAAAGGCGGATGGTGGACTGCACATGATCTTCAGGATAACACAGACGGGAAAAGATCTCTTTGAGGCGTTCACATTCCTCGTGAAAGGCCTTCCATGTAGACGAGAGCTTAAACGCACGGTTAAGCATGGAATGAACGTAATCAGGAATGGATGCTACCTGAACACAACGGTGTACCGAAAACCAACTGACACCGGACTGTTGTTACATTATCACAGCCACGTTGACGCGAGATATAAACGGTCACTGATAAATACCATGCTTAACCGTGCGTTTAAGCTCTCGTCTACATGGAAGGCCTTTCACGAGGAATGTGAACGCCTCAAAGAGATCTTTTCCCGTCTGTGTTATCCTGAAGATCATGTGCAGTCCACCATCCGCCTTTTCGTTGATTCAAAAGTCTCCGAGGAATCACGCACCCACGTTGATGAGAAGCGTGGGGACCCAATCAGAGTCGTGTTGCCCTTCAAGGACCAAAAATCTGCGAACGCCGTACGGAGACAACTTGCCGACCTAAGCCGTAAGATCAGTGCGGATATTACCCCTGTCTACACGAGCAAAAAGATCAAAGAAGAGATCCGGGTCCGTGAAGAGAAGCCACCCCTTGTAAGCCAACAGTGCGTTGTGTACCAATTCAAGTGTGACCTGTGCGACGCAGGTTATGTCGGATATACCTGCCGGCACCTTCACCAGCGCATTGAAGAGCACAAAGGGGCAACCATCGGCGACCATCTGAGAGAGAAACATGCATTGGAACCTAACAACATCGCAAAGACTTTTAGAATCCTGAGAAAGTGCCAGAACAAGTTTGATTGTCTTGTTTTTGAAATGTTTTTTATAAAAGAACTGAAACCATCGCTAAACAAACAGTGTGACTCTATCCGCGCCAAATTATTTGTTTAGAACAGTTCTTGTAATTAATTATTTTTTGTCTATTGTTTTTCTCTAGCTACCGTTCATTACTGCATATATTTTTAGCACTTTTTACACTTTTGTACATATTTTTATCACATTTCGGCGTTCGCCGCATTTTTATCTAGTTTTTACATATTTATGCTAATTCTTAAAACTTTTATTCTCACTTGAAAATGACCTCCGAGGGGTCGAAACGTCGTGACTTTTTATCGTTAGTTTTTATTACAAAAACTCTTACAAAAATTGAATAAATTAAATTCCAATGTGCAAAGGAACATAAAGACGCGAGTCGAGTTTGTCGTGGACATAGCCGTCTTTAGCTGAATCTGACTTCCTTCTTCCGTGAACTTTGAAGAGCCGATCTGGAACATTCAGATTAACAGCGGAAGTAGCACCTCCGGACCTAAAGCTGTGATTACTTAACTTAGAAGGGTCTAATCCAATAGCTTTCAACTTCTCCTGAAGAATTTCACCCGCCCTGCTAGCAGTGAGGAGCTTTGAAGACAAGACGTTGCCCTTCAAATTCTTGTAGTACCGTAAGGATCTGAAAATGAAATTCTTAGAAAAAGAAGGAATCCTGGCAACTTCTTAGTACTTAATAATGTGTAAGGGCAAGTAAATTTGCCAGTCTTGGCAATATAAACCCAGGAACCCTCTCTGTACTTATCAGTCTTGCTAACTTCTATGAAAATCTTATGGTAAAGACCTTCAGTAACAATATTAAATCTCCTAATACTTAAAAGCTCGGAAATGCGGAAAAAACCAGCATATGCGAGTAAACACATACAGATAAACCTGATATCATGTAAGTTACTACTTTCACCATAATGCTGCAAAATTAAGCCAAGGATCTCTGGGGGAATGGGCTCCGCCTTCCTGACAGGTTTACGAGGAGCGCAACTCGAAGCCTCCACAACAGATCTGACAAGAAACTTGTCACAGGGATTGCGATTCTGAAAACCTGATAACTTATGTACCCAGTTGAATAACATAAAAGGCGCCGTAGATGGTGGAACTACCTAATGAACTTTCTAATAGATGATGCAAATACAAGGAAACTGTGAAAGAAGTAGCTGGGAGAAAAGAAACCTCCCCAGCGCCATGCAAGCACCACGCCTTAAACTCACAAAATGATGTACAATAATTAATAACCGTGTTATCAGCTCGAGAATTAAAGGCAGAGAGCCAAAATTTCTCACAAAGTAAAACACCAAACGTCCGACTGGCAGCTGCTTTAACATCTGAAGCAAGAAATAGAGAAAATAAAATGACAAAAACAACCAAAGAAAAAATATATATCAGAAAAAATACAACACGTAGTGAAACCAAAATAAGGTTTGGATCCCAGTGGTCCCAAGAAAAACACAGCAAAATATTACCGCTAAGGGCCCAAGTAGCCCCTACGTAATAAAAAAGACCAAGTGGCCCACAAAACAAGGATCCAAGTGCATCCCACGATACTCGGATACCATGTGGTATGAGTGTAGGAACTCTACAAACTGCAGAGAAACCCCTTACAACTCTGAAAAGGGGGTGGTGGGGGGAGTTAACGTAAGGCCTCTCTTGGAAAACCGCAAGAACAAAACCCCTGAACGAAAATTAGGTGATCCAAAAAGGGGAATTTTTATTATTACCCAAAACGAAAACATCAGTACCCAAGGGGATCTCGAAAATATCAGAGAAAATGGGAAACAAACCCTCGTCGGTAAAAATTAAAGGCCAAAATGGGGCGGAAGGTCAAGCAGGAACAACAAGTGTACCGCGACCGCCGAGGGCAACCATGCGATTAAGGACCTCGGGGATGAGAAAAATAGGTGAAACGAGCCAATTATTCTCACCCGCCCAAGAAAAGAAAAGGCATCAACCGCTTCTGTACCAGGGCAGCAAAACCTGCTATTAAAACGGGGCAACTGAGTATTCTCGTGGTTCGCAAACCGGTCCACAGAGTGAGGACCCCACTTCTCCTCGGCAAAAAGGAAAAAGTCCTTGTTGACCCGCCAATCATCATAATCCACAATTCTGCTCAAAAAATCAGCTCTGTCATTAGCCGATCTCGGGATCCATTCAACTTCCAATGTGACGCAAGCACATACTAAAAATACGCAAAGCGAAGCATTGTAAATCTTCCTTCATGCTTCCTACTTCAACAATTCTAGAACACTCTGATTGTCAGTATACCACTTAATAGTGTGCCCTTTAAGTAAAGGCAAAAAAGATTTTAGGCCCAGGGAAACAGCCTTAAGTTCCCTGTAAGAGGAGCTCTCCTGCGCCTCATCAACACTCCACAACTTGTGAGATATGGTGTTATGAAAATCTAACATATAACTGGCGCAGCATGTAGAACTCGCATCGGAATAACA
>NC_090882.1:25832758-25837758 GCF_036669935.1 Montipora foliosa | reverse complement strand
GGCTAATTTGTTCTTGCGTAGACCTCAATATTGTGTGTTCAATGAACGCGGCTGATGGATTACTGTCTGTAGTGTTTATATAAGTAGTGTTTATATGAGAAATAGTTTTTATTTGGCTGAGCGCAGCGACAAAGAATGGAATTGTCAGGGACTGGGGTAAAGTAATGAATTCTTGTTTAAAGAAGAAGACGGTTGTGTACGCAGTCAATTCGCTTATTCGCGACAATTCTTCACATCGCATCTTTTATAATTCCGCTTCTGAATCTGTAATCACCTCTGGAAAAAAAGACATTTCGATGAGTCTCAATAAATGAGGAGACGACTACACAAGAGAGAAAGGCACCGAATTCGGCTTCTCCTCTTTGCAGCACGTTGTCTGGTGACCGTCTACTTTTGGTGGGAATTTTGTTATTGATCCCGTCCGGTCCTGGTTTTGCCAACGGCCGAGAAAGACCTATAAGGCGTCTACTTTTTCCAGATAATCCACCATCATATCTGCTGTTTAATTTTTATAGATGAAATTACAAAAAGACGCTGACATTTATTCGCAATAAATAGCTTCCTGTCAAATATAAGCATTTTCGCGCTTACGACGTTTGGACGGTGTGACATTCGTCGACCACTATCAAAGACAAATTCCTCTTAAGAATAGACGATTCATGCTTATTAAATCCTTGAAATGCTCTTAAATCATTTGACATCAGCTGGTCCTCAGCAGTACTTCGGAGGGGGACGATTACCACAATCGATGCAGCTTTGTTCAGCTTGCTTGGGAATGAATTTTTTAAAAGAACAAAGCTCTGGTAAATCATGCTTTTCCCAAAACCAGTCGGTAAACAGCCATTACATCTTTACCGGAAAGAAATACTTCTACAGCCACCCTTTGTTCTTTTTTAAAAGCAATATCGTGCATTTGAAGGAACTCTGAGGGCCGCTTTACACGAGCCCAGGATGGACACCGACCCGGCTCAGCTCAGCGTCTAATTTTACGTTTCACGAGCCCGGGCTGGGTGAAGGTTGTGTCGATCTCAACTGACCCGGGTCAGTTCCTTTTCGTCTCGGTTGAAATGGCTGGTAACTACTTGTCAGAAAGGAAAAAGGCGGACGAACCATGCAATCATCAGAATCATCGATATTTGTGTTAACGTTATCAGCCATTTTACTACTGCCAAGTTGACGTTATTTTTTCCACACTCTCTTCATGCCTTCTCGCCTCCGCCATTTTGCTACAGGCTGCATTTGGGCAAGAACGCTGAACCGTAAAAAGAGTGACGTTCAAACGATGTTTATATGAAGAAATTTTAACCCTTCTATCCAGGTCAAATTGAGTCTCAAAAAGGGTTACCCGGCAAGGGGGGCTGATCCAGCATGACTACTGTTTTCGTGTAAACGCTTACAAACATTTGACTGCAAAAAGGTTACCCATCGCGGTGACTCAACCCGGGGTCGTGTACAGAGGCCCTGAATCTACCGCGGTAGTCATATTCACTTGGTCAGCAAATATTCTTTGACACATAGTTCTTTCAATAGTAATTATGTAATTATCTCGTCAAATGAGTTTGACACCTTTCCATTGTTGGCGGTAAAATCGGAATTTCCCGTTGAACGCGTCGGTTACAGTTCTTTCTCTCCTCTTCCCAAGCCTCCCATGGTCATTTTATTTGCTTGCGTGACAAAAAACGACTGTCTCAGAAAAGCAGGACGCTCGACTAATTTACGAAGGGACTGCTCGCAGTCTAGTTCCACAAAGCAATTGTTTTTGTACGTATGCATGCTTGTTCTCTCTAGCTTGGCGTTTGAAACGCGACCGCCATCTTGGAAGTTAAAATTTCTCCTGAATTACAACGCAAAACGCAATGAGTGCAAAGTATCCTGGTCCATTAGCTCAGTCGGCAGAGCGTGGTGCTAATAATGCCAAGGTCGTTTCTCTATCTTTTGTTCCGAGGGAGTTTGGTCTTGAAATTTTCTTTCTGGACTTGTTGGTTTGGTGGAATGATTCTCGCTTAAGAGGTGAAAAGTACTGGTCTTAGGTCCAGTGGCGGCCCTTTCGTGCTTTACTTTATCGAAAACGTGTCACTAGGGTTTTGTCGGAGGTGTAGCCCTCATCTAACTAACATTAAGTACTTAGAGAAAGGTGTCGTCACCATGAATTATTGGCTGTGAGATCGGTAGAGGCCCAAGATTGTGCAAGCTAGAGTTTACCAGAAGACTTTTTTAGCTTATCAACACGAAAGGTAAGTGTGTTTTTCCAGGAGCCTTGATGGCATTTGTTGAATCCCCGATCAATAATTGACATCTGATGAAACTTTGACTTGCAATAATAGCCTGAGCAAGCACTAGAGATGTTCAGAAATCGGATGACTCTAAGTTTGGTACCGATGGTTGTAGAGTTTGTTGGTTAGCACCATCTTGGATATGTCTCGCATTGAAAACAATTTGGAGCTGACCAATCTTCCCTGTCTTCGTTAAAAGGTTGTTGGTGTGCCTTATAAATGGGCTATAGTAACGGGGGATTAGCTCAAATGGTAGAGCGCCCGCTTCGCATGCGGGAGGTACCAGAATCGATACCCGGATCCTCCACTCTTGCACCATTCTGAAGTCAACCGAAATACCTCAGAAGCAAAAAATCTATTACAGCAATCGGCAATAGGTCATTTTACAGTTGTTTGCTCAGTGACCTAGCCTATGAATGGCTGCGAGGCTGCCGCTGACCTTGTATTGATACAGACCTCACTGCTTTTATCATGTAAATTGTGTTACTGTAATTCTAATTAGTCTACATAAACATTAGAAAAACACAAAGGTTTGTATGAAAGCAGGTTCACCGGGAGCCTCGTTTCCTTTCTTGGGCTAGGAAACTTGGCTACAACTGTAAAATGCTGTATGTAACTCAATTGAAGAACGAAGAACGATCAGTTTTTCAAAAACTCGTTAACTCTCAAGGAAAGAAAGGACTCTAAAGAGATGGTGTTACTCAACTGCAAGAAAGTGCAGCCAGACCATGACAATATAAGACACACTGATCTCAAGGCACCGATGGGATTTGAACCCATGACCTCCTGTTTACTAGACAGGCGCTCTAACCAACTGAGCTACGGCGCCATGCTTAGATTGCGTGTTTGAAAATGAAATCGAAATTATTTATTTCGTTTGACAGAGAAGCTTCCCTTTTTGTACGTACGCATCTATGTTCCTTCCACATTGGCGCAAGAAACTCGATCGCACGAAAACAAGGATTGGCCGGTTGGTGTCGTTTTTCTCCCCGCCATCTTGGAAGTTGCAATTCCTTCTGATTTACAGCTGAAAAACGCATCACATCATAGGTGTTCAGGGACGGCCCTTTCGTGCTTTAATTTATCGAAAACGTGTCGCTGGGATTTTGTCGGAGCCGTTACCTTCACGAAACTAAGATTGAGTCCTTGGAGAGAGTTGTCGTGGCCTGGAATTCTTGGCTGTGAGATCGGTAGAGGCCCAACATTTTGCAAGCTAGAACTTTTCACAAGATGAATGTTTGAGTTCATCAACACAAAAGGTGAGTGTGTATTTCCCTCAGCCTTGATGGCATGTGTTGAATTCCCGATCAATCGATATATTGATAAAACCTTGACTTGCAATGATGGCATGAATAACCACCAGAGACGGTTCAGAAAGCGGCCGACTCTAAGTTTGGCACAGGTGGTTACAGGGTTTGTTCTTTTGCACCACCTTAGATCTGTCTTGCATTAAAAACAATTTGAAGCTGACCAATCTTCCCTCTTTTCCTTAAAAGGTTCTTGGTCAGTGCATTTTAAGTTGATTATAGTAACGGGGGATTAGCTCAAATGGTAGAGCGCCCGCTTTGCATGCGGGAAGTACCGGGATCGATACCCGGATTCTCCACTTTTGTTAACCGAAATTGAGTTTTATCAACGGTGTTGATAATGTAAACTGGCCACCGTACAGAGATTCTAAAAGCTAATAGAATCTCTGTACGGTGGCCAATTTACATTATCAACTCCGTTGATAAAACCAACTTTTTGTATACTGCTTCCCCACCGACGCAGCATCACAGTTTCTTTAGAAACTACCCCCTTCATTATTTTGTTAACCGAGATGCCTCAAAAGACTAAATTCTATTGCAACAATCGTCACTTAAGCACGAAATCGGATAAGACCGGTTGTTCAAAAAACGCTAAGAGTATCGAGTAACCTGGTCCGTTAGCTCAGTCGGCAGAGCGTGGTGCTAATAACGCCGAGGTCGTGAGTTCGAACCTCACATGGACCAAGTCTTTCTCTATCTTTTGTTCCGAGGGAGTTTGGTCTTGAAATTTTCTTTCTGGACTTGTTGGTTTGGTGGAATGATTCTCGCTTAAGAGGTGAAAAGTACTGGTCTTAGGTCCAGTGGCGGCCCTTTCGTGCTTTACTTTATCGAAAACGTGTCACTAGGGTTTTGTCGGAGGTGTAGCCCTCATCTAACTAACATTAAGTACTTAGAGAAAGGTGTCGTCACCATGAATTCTTGGCTGTGAGATCGGTAGAGGCCCAAGATTGTGCAAGCTAGAGTTTACCAGAAGACTTTTTTAGCTTATCAACACGAAAGGTAAGTGTGTTTTTCCAGGAACCTTGATGGCATTTGTTGAATCCCCGATCAATAATTGACATCTGATGAAACTTTGACGTGCAATAATAGCCTGAGCAAGCACTAGAGATTTTCAGAAATCGGATGACTCTAAGTTTGGTACCGATGGTTGTAGAGTTTGTTGGTTAGCACCATCTTGGATATGTCTCGTATTGAAAACAATTTGAAGCTGACCAATCTTCCCTCTTTTCCCTAAAAGGTTCTTGGTCAGTGCATTTTAAGATGATTACAGTAACGGGGGATTAGCTCAAATGGTAGAGCGCCCGCTTTGCATGCGGGAAGTACCGGGATCGATACCCGGATTCTCCACTTTTGTTAACCGAAATTGAGTTTTATCAACGGTGTTGATAATGTAAACTGGCCACCGTACAGAGATTCCAAA
>NC_090882.1:25795258-25822758 GCF_036669935.1 Montipora foliosa | reverse complement strand
GCTCGTTGTTGAAATATAAACAATCAGCGAGAAAAACTACACCTCCGCCTGTCCTACCAACCCAAGAATTAAATCCAGGGATATCAGATGAACGACTAGAACCTGCCCCCCATGTTTGACAGATGCAAATAACACAAAATTCGAGCGCAAAATTTCGTAAAAAAATATCATCAAGCTTGAGAAATGCTGAAAATGTTCATTTGGAGAAGTAGATTTTTATTATTATTATTCAGATTTAAATGATCCTGACTGTCAGCCAACCCCCCATTTAAAGGGGCTATGTCACGCAAATTGTGCAATTTCACGACACCCAAAATGGCCAAAAAGTAGAATCAAACATTGCAATAACCACTTAAAACTTTTGAGGAACATAAAAGAAATACAGCAAAAGGAAGGACAAGCATATGGATGGACAAAAATGAACAAGATTGAAACGGATTGCGTTTGGGTAATCTTGAAAAAAAGTGTGGTCCGACCGTTTTTTAAGTTTACGGCAAATCGCATAGATAAAGGTAGTTTTTGCTCATAATCATCTTGTTTGTGATGCAACGATAATTTCATCAGTATAGGAATTCCACATTACCATTTTCGAGCTTTAAACGCGTGATCAACTTAAGATTTCCCCTAAATACCCTGATATAATGTGACATAGCCCTCTCAGCCACTTTCTCTATAATTATAAATTCACAATCATGGAGTCAAGAAGAGCCTACTAACAGCGCATGAAATCATGGCAACCCAACAGGCCCTCACGGAAGCCGTAGACAAGTGACTCACAACCGCTTACAACACCATATACTAGTCATACTTGTTCATGCTGGTATAGGATTAGAAGTCCTAGCTCGTATCTGCTCGTGCTCCTTCTAAGCTTTTTGATTGGCCCATAGGGCTGCGAGAAAGACGGCCGTTGGCAAAATCAGGATCGGACCGGATCGGACCGGATCGGATTGACAAAACTCGGACCAGATCAATGACAAACTTCCCGCTGTGCCTTTCTCTCTGTTGTAGTCGTCTCTTCATTTACTTTTTTCCAGAGGTGATTACAGATTCCGAAGCGGAATTATAAAAGATACGATGTGACGAATTGTCGTCAATAAGCGAACAACGGTCGTCTTCTTCAAACATGCATTAAAGCTGACAACAATTATTTACTTTCCCCCAGTTCCTGACAATTGTACATTAGCCTGATTTAGCAACAGAACAACCCATCCTCGACCTCTGAATAAGCGCATTTAACTTGATTTGCTTTTCATTGTTAATTTCAGTTTACAGTGTCCTCAATTGGTGTTCCAGCGCTAGCGAACCCCAATGCATGCCTGAAGTCGCAGGATTCGAACCTGGAAATGCTCGATTAATAACCCTTTCAATTAACCACTAGACTATCACATTTTTTAAAATATGTCAATATTTTCTGTTTTTTCGAATGCCGCTGTAAATGTGTATTATCACTCGCTAAGAAACAAGTTTAAACAAGAGAAAATGTCGGTTACCTAACCTCAAGAGAAAGCTACCGGTAACCATTTTAAAATCAAGCACAAGACTTGACCACTATTCAGCATTTATTTTATATATACTAATTAGAGATGGTAAATAGTCGGTACAATTGTCAGGATTGATTAAGAACATTTTCTTCTAAGTAGGTCACGGTGCTCCCGGTTCAAATCCTGTCCAGGAATGCAACTTTACCTTTTTTTCTTTTCATCTGTTACCACAAGCCCTGGGACAGAGTAATCTAAATTGACGATAACAGCCAATCCAGAAAAAAATAGGAATAGTTTGGATTCTACTCTAATATGACATAATATGAATATTTTTTGCTGCTTAGTCATTAAGGGGATAAAAACATTTCCTCAAATTGGGTGCTTCGGGTTCAAATCCTGTCTAGGAATGCAACTTGTCCTGGGACAGAGTAATCTAAATTGACGATAACAGTCAATCCAGGGAAAGTTGGGAATTGTCGATATTCGTCATTTCAGAGGTAGAGGACATGTTGAACAGAACAAAGAGAACGTCAGTTGACGAAGGGAGAGCTCGCAGAATAGTTTGGATTATACTCTAATATGACCTAATATGGATATTTTTGCTGCGCACGCCATCGTCAATTGATATTCCCGTTCTGTTTCTAAATCAGGCTATTGTGCAATAATGTATTTCCCATGGGTACACGGGTCGTTGCTATGCTTGGCATTCGTACTTTTAGCTATTTGTACCAGCCTTTTGGTCTGTGACATTCAGTTATCTACGTTGCTTTGCTCGGAGAAGTTTGGTGTTGTTTACATTTTTTGCGACCTCTTAACTCCATTGGTCGTTTTAGGTGAATTTGCATTGGTTTGGAGAACACGTTTCCAGTTTTTTCTCATAAAGGATTTTTTTTTACTGGTTTTGGATATCCGGCTTAATCACCACGCTGTTTTTTTTTCTTCAGTTTTTTGCGATAGTCTACTGCATTGAAGAGTAAGTGTCCTTTTGGCTAATTTGTTCTTGCGTAGACCTCAATATTGTGTGTTCAATGAACGCGGCTGATGGATTACTCTCTGTAGTGTTTATATGAGAAATAGTTTTTATTTGGCTGAGCGCAGCGACAAAGAATGGAATTGTCAGGGACTGGGGGAAAGTAATGAATTCTTGTTTAAAGAAGAAGACGGTTGTGTACGCAGTCAATTCGCTTATTGGCGACAATTCGTCACATCGTATCTTTTATAATTCCGCTTCTGAATCTGTAATCACCTCTGGAAAAAAGACATTTCGATGAGTCTCAATAAATGAGGAGACGATTACACAAGAGAGAAAGGCACCGAATTCGGCTTCTCCTCTTTGCAGCACGTTGTCTGGTGACCGTCTACTTTTGGTGGGAATTTTGTTATTGATCCGGTCCGAGTTTTATCAATACGATCCGATCCGGTCCGGTCCTGGTTTTGCCAACGGCCGAGAAAGACCTATGAAGCGTCCACTTTTTCCAGATAATCCATCATCATATCTGCTGTTTAATTTTTATGGATGAAATTACAAAAAGACGCTGACATTTATTCGCAATAAATAGATTCCTGTCAAATATAAGCATTTTCGCGCTTACCACGTTTTGACGGTGTGACATTCGTCGACCACTGTCAAAGACAAATTCCTCTTAAGAATAGATGATTCATGCTTATTAAATCCTTGAAATGCTCTTAAATCATTTGACATCAGCTGGTCCTCAGCAGTACTTCGGAGGGGGACGATTACCACAATCGATGCTGCTTTGTTCAGCTCGCTTGGGAAAGAATTTTTTAAAAGAACAAAGCTCTGGTAAATCATGCTTTTCCCAAAACCAGTCGGTATACAGCCATTACATCTTTACCGGAAAGAAATACTTCTACAGCCACCCTTTGTTCTTTTTTAAAAACAATATCGTGCATTTGAAGGAACTCTGAGGGCCGCTTTACACGAGCCCAGGATGGACACCGACCCGGCTCAGTTCAGCGTCTAATTTTACGTTTACACGAGCCCGGGCTGGGTGAAGGTTGGGTCGATCTCGGCTGACCCGGGTCAGTTCCTTTTCGTCTCGGTTGAAATGGCTGGTAACTACTTGTCAGAAAAGAAAATGGCGGACGAACCATGCAATCATCAGAATCATCCATATTTGTGTTGACGTTATCAGCCATTTTACCACTGCCAAGTTGACGTTATTTTTTCCACACTCTCTTCATGCCTTCTCGCCTCCGCCATTTTGCTACAGGCTGCGCTTGGACAAGAACGCTGAACCGAAAAAAGAGTGACGTTCAAACGATGTTTATATGAAGAAATTTTAACCCTTCTATCCAGGTCAAATTGAGTCTCAAAAAGGGTTACCCGGCAAGGGGGGCTGATCCAGCATGACTACTGTTTTCATGTAAACGCTTACAAACATTTGACTGTAAAAAGGTTATCCACCGCGGTGACTCAACCCGGGGTCGTGTACAGAGGCCCTGAATCTACCGCGGTAGTCATATTCACTTGGTCAGCA
This sequence comes from Montipora foliosa, assembly GCF_036669935.1. Taxonomy (NCBI): domain Eukaryota; kingdom Metazoa; phylum Cnidaria; class Anthozoa; order Scleractinia; family Acroporidae; genus Montipora; species Montipora foliosa. The sequence continues at coordinate 25,818,776 of NC_090882.1, read as the reverse complement.
AATGTTCTTTGACACATCGTTCTTTCAATAGTAATTATGTAATTATCTCGTCAAATGAGTCTGACAGCTTTCCATTGTTAGCGGTACAATCGGAATTTCCCGTTAAACGCGTCGGTTACAGTTCTTTCTTTCCTCTTCCCAAGCCTTCCTTGGTCATTTTATTTGTTTGCGTGACAAAACACGACTGTCGCAGAAAAGCAGGACGCCCGACTAATTTACGAAGGGACTGCTCGCAGTCTAGTTCCACAAAGCAATTGTTTTTGTACGTATGCATGCTTGTTCCCTCTAGCTTGGCGTTTGAAACGCGACCGCAATCTTGGAAGTTAAAATTCCTCCTGAATTACAACGAAAACGCAATGAGTGCAAAGTATACTGGTCCATTAGCTCAGTCGGCAGAGCGTGGTGCTGATAACGCCAAGGTCTTGAGTTCGAACCTCACATGGATTAAGTCTTTTTCCGTCTTTTGTTCCGAGAGAGAGTGGTCTTCGAATTTTCTTTCTGGACCTGTTGGTTTGGTGAAGTGATTCCCGCTTAAGAGGTGAAAAATATCGGTCTTAAATCCAGTAGCGGCCCTTTCGTGCTTTACTTTATCGAAAACGTGTCGCTGGGATTTTGTCGGAGCTGTAACCTTCATCAAACTAACAATGAGTATTTAGAGAAAGGAGGTATTTCCCTCCCTCAATTCTGATCGCACGAAAACAAGAATTATCAACTCCCTTGATAAAACCATTTGCATACTGCTTCCCCACCGACGCAGCACCACAGTTTTTTTAGAAACTATCCCCTTCATTCTTTTGTTAACCGAAACGAGTCAAAAGGCTAAATTATATCACAACAATCGTCACTTAAGCATGAAATGGGATAAGACGGTTTGTTCAAAAAACGCTAAGAGTACCGAGTAACCTGGTCCATAGCTCAGTCGGCAGAGTGTGGTGCTGATAACGGCGAGGTCGTGAGTTCGAACCTCAGATGGACCAAGTCTTTCTCTATCTTTTGTTCCGAGGGAGTTTGGTCTTGAAATTTTCTTTCTGGGCTTGTTGGTTTGGTGGAATGATTCTCGCTTAAGAGGTGAAAAGTCCTGGTCTTAAGTCCAGTGGCGGCCCTTTCGTGCTTTACTTTATCTAAAACGTGTCGCTGGGATTTTGTCGGAGCTGTAACCCTCACCAAACTAACATTGAGTACTTAGAGAAAGGTGTCGTCATCATGAATTCCTGGCTGTAAGATCGGTAGAGGCCCAACATTGTGGAAGCTAGAGTTTTGCAGAAGACATTTTCAGTTTATCAACACGAAAGGTAAGTGTGTTTTTCCAGGAGCCTTGACGGCATTTGTTGAATCCCCGATCAATAATTGACATCTGATGAAACTTTGACTTGCAATAATAGCCTGAGCAAGCACCAGAGATATTCAGAAATCGGATGACTCTAAGTTTGGTACCGATGGTTGTAGAGTTTGTTGGTTAGCACCATCTTGGATATGTCTTGCATTGAAAACAATTTGGAGCTGACCAATCTTCCCTGTCTTCGCTAAAAGGTTGTTGGTGTGCCTTACAATTAAGCTAACGTGGGATTAGCTCAAATGGTAGAGCGCCCGCTTCGCATGCAGGAGGTACCGGGATTGATACCCGGATCCTCCACTCTTGCACCATTCTGAAGTCAACCGAAATACCTCAGAAGCAAAAAATTCTATTACAGCAATCGGCAATAGGTCATTTTACAGTTGTTTGCTCAGTGACCTAGCTATGAATGGCTGCGAGGCTGCCGCTAACCTTGTATTGATACAGACCTCACTGCTTTTATCACGTAAATTGTGTTGTTGTAATTCCAATTGCTCTACATTAACATTAAGAGAGCATAAATGTTTGTATCAAAGCAGGTTCACCGGGAGCCTCGCTTCCTTTCTTGGGCTAGGAAACGTGGCTACAACTGTAAAATGCTCTATTGAAGAACAAAGAACGAAGAATGATCAGTTTTTCAAAAACTCGTTAACTCTCAAGGAAAGAAATGACTCCAAAGAGATGGTGTTACTCAACTGCAAGAAAGTGCAGCCAGACCATGACAATATAAGATATACTGATCTCAAGGCACCGATGGGATTTGAACCCATGACCTCCGGTGCTCTAACCAACTGAGCTACGGCGCAATGCTTAGATTGCGTGTTTGAAAATAAAATCGATAACATTTATTTCGTTTGACAGAGAAGCTTCTTTTTTTGTACGTACGCATCTATGTTCCCTCCACATTGGCGCATGAAACTCAATCGCACGAAAACAAGAATTGGCCAGTTGGTGTCGTTTTTCTCCCCGCCATCTTGGAAGTTGCAATTCCTTCTGAACGCATCATATCATAGGTGGCCTGGCTCATTAGGTCAGCCGGCAAAGCGTGGTGCTAATAACACCAAGTCATGAGTTCGAACCTCACATGGACCAAGGCTTCTTCCATCTTTTGTTCCAAAGGAAGTGTGGTCTTCAAATTTTTTTTCTCTACCTGTTAGTCTTGTAGGGTAATTCTGCCTTAGGTGATGAAAAGTGCCGGTCTTAAGTTCAGGGGCGGGCCTTTCGTGTTTTAATTTATCGAAAACGTGTCGCTGGGATTTTGTCGGAGCTGTTACCTTCACGAAACTAAGATTGAGTCCTTGGAGAGAGTTGTCGTGGCCTGGAATTCTTGGCTGTGAGATCGGTGGAGGCCCAACATTTTGCAAGCTAGAACTTTTCACAAGATGAATGTTTGAGTTCATCAACACAAAAGGTGAGTGTGTATTTCCCTCAGCCTTGATGGCATGAGTTGAATTCCCGATCAATCGATATATTGATAAAACCTTGACTTGCGATGATGGCAGGAATAACCACCAGAGATGTTTAGAAAGCGGCCGACTCTAAGTTTGGCACAGGTGGTTACAGGGTTTGTTCTTTTGCACCATCTTAGATCTGTCTTGCATTAAAAACAATTTGAAGCTGACCAATCTTCCCTCTTTTCCTTAAAAGGTTGTTGGTCAGTGCATTTTAAGTTGATTATAGTAACGGGGGATTAGCTCAAATGGTAGAGCGCCCGCTTTGCATGCGGGAAGTACCGGGATCGATACCCGGATTCTCCACTTTTGTTAACCGAAATTGAGTTTTATCAACGGTGTTGATAATGTAAATTGGCCACCGTACAGAGATTCTATTAGCTTTTAGAACCTCTGTACGGTGGCAAATTTACATTATCAACACCGTTGATAAAACAAAATTTTTGTATATTGCTTCCTCACGGACGCAGCATCACAGTTTCTTTAGAAACTACCCCTTTCATTCTTTTGTTAACCGAGATGCCTCAATAGACTAAATTCTATTACAACAATCGTCACTTAAGCACGAAATCGGATAAGACCGGTTGTTCAAAAAACGCTATGAGTACCGAGTAACCTGGTCTGTTAGCTCAGTCGGCAGAGCGTGGTGCTAATAACGCCAAGGTCGTGAGTTCGAATCTCAGATGGACCAAGTCTTTCTCTATCTTTTGTTCCGAGGGAGTTTGGTCTTGAAATTTTTCTTTCTGGACTTGTTGGTTTGGTGGAATGATTCTCGCTTAAGAGGTGAAAAGTACTGGTCTTAAGTCCAGTGGCGGCCCTTTCGTGCTTCACTTTATCGAAAACGTGTCACTGGGGTTTTGTCGGAGCTGTAGCCCTCATTTAACTAACATTGAGTACTTAGAGAAAGGTGTCGTCACCATGAATTCCTGGCTGTGAGATCGGTAGAGGCCCAACATTGTGGAAGCTAGAGTTTTGCAGAAGACTTTTTCAGCTTATCAACACGAAAGGTAAGTGTGTTTTTCCAGGAGCCTTGATGGCATTTGTTGAATGCCCGATCAATAATTGACATCTGATGAAACTTTGTCTTGCAATAATAGCCTGAGCAAGCACTAGAGATGTTCAGAAATCGGATGACTCTAAGTTTGGTACCGATGGTTGTAGAGTTTGTTGGTTAGCACCATCTTGGATATGTCTCGCATTGAAAACAATTTGGAGCTGACCAATCTTCCCTGTTTTCGTTAAAAGGTTGTTGGTGTGCCTTATAAATGGGCTATAGTAGCTCAAATGGTAGAGCGCCCGCTTTGCATGCGGGAGGTACCGGGATCGATACCGGGATCGATACCCGGATCCTCCACTCTTGCACCATTTTGAAGTCAAGCGAAATACCTCAGAAGCAAAAAATTCTATTACAGCAATCAGCAACAGGTCATTTTTGTGTTGCTAGCCGAAGAGTTTCCATGGTTTTAAACTACTCCTTTATTTCACAGTGATCGCAGGGAGTGTAGACGTTCAAAATCTAAATTACAGAGTTGAAGTTAGTAAGAGAAATGCAAATGTTAACTTAAATCAAAGAAAGACATTTACCCAATGGCGTCTCACAGTTCTTCTGACTAGCAAGTCATAAAGTTGTAAATTACGTCTATGACGTCATCAGATTATACAAATTGCGGAATATTCGAAAGTTGCGGCCTTAAATAGCTTGCGCAATACAAGTCACATGTATATTTAGTAATACACTCCCCTGTCTGAAATGAGGTTTAGTAAGTACCTTTAAATAAACTGAGATTCCACTCATTGTTCATCAATAGGTAGTAGTAATATCAGTCGTTGTACAGGCCTTTGTACAGTAACATAGCCTTTGCCTTTATATTTTGCAGTAGGTTCATCTGCATTGAGGTTCTTATATTGAACGTCAACCTTGCGCACTTTTCCATCCGTTCCTGGATAGGTATTTGAGACTTTATCGAGCTTCCATTGTCCTCTGATTAAATTGGAATCTTGGATTAGAACAATGTCTCCTGTCTTCATGTTTCTTTGGGAAGTATGCCATTTCTGTCTTATTATCAAACTTGGAAAATAATCTCTCGTCCACTTCTTCCAGAAAGTGGAGATTACTGTTTGTACAAATATGAATCGTTGCCTGTTGTTCGCTTTCTCGTCAAATGGGCCACTTGGTACTCGAGACGTGGCTCTGCCAAGCAACAGATCATTTGGGCAAAGATACGCTCCGTCATCAGGTGATGTAGGGTGTCTTCCTATTGGTCTCTCATTAAGTAAGTTGGCAACTTCATAAAGTACTGTTTGTAACTCCGAGAATGTTAAAATACTGTCGCCGATGCAAGCGTTAATGGCTCGTTTTACAGATCTAATGAGAGCTTCTGTCACTCCGTTTTGCCAGGGTGCGTCTGCGGATGTAAAGATCTACTCAAATCCCTCAGTTACGCCAAAACCTTTAAGTTTGTTCCAATCCCAATTCTTGGTGATGTTAGAGAGCTCTTTATTTGCTGCAACGAGTTGGGTACCATTATCTGAGAATAGTTTAGATGGGTAACCATGCAGTGACACAAATCGTCTAAGTACCATTAAAAATTTGTCTGTACTGTAGTCTGCTGCTATATCCAAGTAGACAGCTCTTGTCCCTAAACAAGTAAATATAACTCCATACGTCTTAGATGTTGTTCTTTTCTTTACTTCATCTCGAATTCTATAGGGTCCGAATAGATCGATACCCATACTGTACCAAGGTGGGGCTGGTTTGAGTCTATCAGTTGGCAGGTTGCCCATTATTTGTTCACTGACTCTTTTATCAAGTTTTCTACAAATGACGCATTTTGACTTGATTGATTTCACAAGTTTCAAAAGTTTTGGAATCCAGTACCTGGTGCGTACTTTGCTGGCTGTAGTTAAAACGCCATGATGTCCTGTTCTGTGTTTGTGCTCTACAAATAGACGTGAGAATGGATGATCGTATGGTAGGAGTATCACTTCTCTCTTGTTGTAGCTCATCTCCATCCATAATTCGCTGCGTCCTCTGATCATATATACACCATCTTCGCGCATCTTTGGGCATAATCGTTTGTATTTTCCGTTCTCGATATCCTTCCCCATGTTCTGTTGAGCTTCGCGGATCCAGAACAATTCAGCCTTTTCCACATCACGTGGAGTGAGATCGTTTGTCGCGTTTTTTAGCGATGATTTGGGGTTTCTGTGGTAGAGTTTCATAATTCTTGCAGTCACTCTTAATAGCTTGTTGTAATTTGAGTATTTGTTGATGTCAATTCTTCCAGCCAGGGTATCTTGAAATGCTTCGATATTTGTAGCCATTGCCGTCTTGACCGGTTCTGGTAGTTGGGGTTCTAAATAATTGCGAGTTATTGGCCACTCGTTTTCTGGTTGTTTTAGGAATTCGGGTCCTTTCTGCCATGTGCTTTCGAGCCCGATATCGCTAGGCTTCTTACCTCTCGTGATACAATCAGCGATATTGTGTTTGCTCTCTACCCAGTACCAATCGGTTTGGCTTGTTCCTTCTTGTATTTCTCCTATTCTTGTGGCAGCGAATGTGTTGAATCCGTAGGAATGTTTTTGTATCATAGCATGTACAATCTGTGAGTCAACGATGTGATAAATGATTTGAAATCGGTATTTGCATTCCTTTTCTACGAAGGCCTTGAGGCGTTTGTTCAATACTGCTCCACATAGTTCGATACGATCGATAGATAATTTTTTGATTGGTGCCAGGCGATTCTTAGATGATATCAAGTTACTTTCAAATTGACCATTTTGTCGTTTCTATCGTACGTACGCGCATGCAGCATATGCGTCTTGAGATGCATCACTAAATACTATGAGAATAGGTTCTCCAATTGCATCTGAGGGCTTCATACATCTCATGAATCGTATTTGGTTCATCTCTTGCAAATCTTTAAAGAAAGTAATCCAATTCTCTTTATTCTCTTCAGGAATGGGATCATCCCAGTCTAGCTTCCGATCGCTTCCCCACAAGTGCCGCATTAGAATCTTCGCTCTTACAGTAAACGGTCCAGCTAGTCCAAGAGGATCGTACACACTATATATCTGTGAGAGTAGCATCCTCTTTGTATGTTGTTGAGGGGGAATTTCGCTGATTGCGTTATTTGCTTAAGCAGTCATCTTTCGTTTCGGTGAGAATTTGATCTTGACTTCAAAACATAGCTGATCTTCATATGGACTCCATTTGATCCCGAGTATCTTTTCTGTTGATGTATGTGGTTTCTGTACCATAATTGTTTCTTCTTACTCACTAATATCTCCTGAGAATATCCACTCTTTGACTTGAAATCCTCCTTTGACGATAGCTTTCTCTATGTCTTGGCTTAGCTTGCGGGCCATTGCAAGGTTATCTTTGCTTTCGATGATATCGTCCATGTAAGTGTTGTTTTGGATTATGTCTGCTGCTTCTTGATATTCATTACGCGTCATAGAAATCGGTGAGTATGTTGGTCTAATTCCAATGTTTTCACCGTGTGGTACATCTTCTTAATGTCTCCTATAAAGGCAACTCTGTTGTCTCTGAAACGTATCAAAACTCCTAACAAGTTGTTGAGCAAGTCGGGACCCTTTGCCCAATACTCGTTTAAGACGTGTCCCATATAGTTCGCGCTCTGTCAATGTATCTTTGACGTTCTGCGTCTTCGCGTGTTCTTCTTTCTTTTAAAGTGATTTGCTCCACATATTTGTTCTTGCGATCAGTCGCATCATTAAATTTCTCTTGGACTCCTGTCATCCAATCTTCTGCTTCTTCAGACTGTTCGTCCGGCAATAACTCAACATAGGTTTCATGCTTATCTTCGAGTTCATCATACGCTACAGCTAAATTTGCGTAATTTGTTTCAACTACTTCAATTCCTTCATCGCTTTCTATTGACTTGATGAGGAAGTTCCTCTTTCTTGTAAATCGTCCTTTAGCTGATGTGCGCTTGCTTTTGGCTTCTTCGATTGCAGCTGTATTCTCAGACATCTTTAGTATGATCCAGTTGTCGCTTTGTAGCAAACCACCTTGGATTTTGAATGTGTTGCTAGCCGAAGAGTTTCCATGGTTTTAAACTACTCCTTTATTTCACAGTCATCGCAGGGGGTGTAGACGTTCAAAATCTAAATTACAGAGTTGAAGTTAGTAAGAGAAATGCAAATGTTAACTTAAATCAAAGAAAGACATTTACCCAATGGCGTCTCACAGTTCTTCTGACTAGCAAGTCATAAAGTTGTAAATTGCGTCTATGACGTCATCAGATTATATAAATTGCGGAATATTCGAAAGTTGCGGCCTTAATTAGTTTGCGCAATACAAGTCACATGTATATTTAGCAATGCAATTTTACAGTTGTTTGCTCAGTGAACTAGCCTATGAATGGCTGCGAGGCTGCCGCTGACCTTGTATTGATACAGACCTCACTGCTTTTATCATGTAAATTGTGTTACTGTAATTCCAATTAGTCTACATAAACGTTAGAAAAACACAAAGGTTTGTATCAAAGCAGGTTCACCGGGAGCCTCGCTTCCTTTCTTGGGATAGGAAACTTAGCTACAACTGTAAAATGCTGTATGTAACTCTATTGAAGAACGAAGAACGATCAGTATTTCAAAAACTCGTTAACTCTCAAGGAAAGAAATGACTCTAAAGAGATGGTGTTACTCAACTGCGAGAAAGTGCAGCCAGACCATGACAATATAAGATACACTGATCTCAAGGCACCGATGGGATTTGAACCCAAGACCTCCTGTTTACTAGACAGGCGCTCTAACCAACTGAGCTACGGCGCCATGCTTAGATTGCGCGTTTGAAAATGAAATCGATAACATTTATTTGGTTTGACAGAGAAGCTTCCTTTTATGTACGTACTCATCTATGTTCCCTCCACATTGGCGCATGAAACTCGATCGCACGAAAACAAGAATTGGCCGGTTGGTGTCGTTTTTCTCCCCGTCATCTTGGAAGTTGAAATTCCTTCTGATTTACAGCTTAAAACGGATCATATCATAGGTGTTCAGGGACGGCCCTTTCGTGCTTTAATTTATCGAAAACGTGTCGCTGGGATTTTGTCGGAGCTGTTACCTTCACGAAACTAAGATTGAGTCCTTGGAGAGAGTTGTCGTCGCCTGGAATTCTTGGCTGTGAGATCGGTAGAGGCCCAACATTTTGCAAGCTAGAACTTTTCACAAGATGAATGTTTAAGTTCATCAACACAAAAGGTGAGTGTGTATTTCTCTCAGCCTTGATGGCATGAGTTGAATTCCCGATCAATCGATGTATTGATAAAACCTTGACTTGCAATGATGGCATGAATAACCACCGGAGATGTTCAGAGAGCGGCCGACTCTAAGTTTGGCACAGGTGGTTACAGGGTTTGTTCTTTTGCACCATCTTAGATCTGTCTTGCATTAAAAACAATTTTAAGCTGACCAAGCTTCCCTCTTTTCCTTAAAAGGTTGTTGCTCAGTGCATTTTAAGTTGATTATAGAAACGGGGGATTAGCTCAGATGGTAGAGCGCCCGCTTTGCATGCGGGAAGTACCAGGATCGATACCCGGATTCTCCACTTTTGTTAACCGAAATTGAGTTTTATCAACGGTGTTGATAATGTAAATTGGCCACCGTACAGAGATTCTAAAAGCTAATAGAATCTCTGTACGGTGGCCAATTTACATTATCAACTCCGTTGATAAAACCAAATTTTTGTATACTGCTTCCCCACCGACGCAGTATCACAGTTTCTTTAGAAACTACCCCCTTCATTCTTTTGTTAACCGAGATGCCTCAAAAGACTAAATTCTATTACAACAATCGTCACTTAAGCACGATATCGGATAAGACCGGTTGTTCAAAAAACGCTATGAGTAACGAGTAACCTGGTCTGTTAGCTCAGTCGGCAGAGCGTGGTGCTAATAACGCCAAGGTCGTGAGTTCGAACCTCAAATGGACCAAGTCTTTCTCTACCTTTTGTTCCGAGGGAGTTTGGTCTTGAAATTTTCTTTCTGGACTTGTTGGTTTGGTGGAATGATTCTCGCTTAAGAGGTGAAAAGTACTGGTTTTAAGTCTAGTGGCGGCCCTTTCGTGCTTTACTTTATCGAAAACATGTCACTGGGGTTTTGTCGGAGCTGTAGCCCTCATTTAACTAACATTGAGTACTTAGAGAAAGGTGTCGTCACCATGAATTCCTGGCTGTGAGATCGGTAGAGGCCCAACATTGTGCAAGCTAGAGTTTTGCAGAAGACTTTTTCAGCTTAAAAACGTGTCGCTGGGATTTTGTCGGGGCTGTTACCTTCACGAAACTAAGATTGAGTCCTTGGAGAGAGTTGTCGTCGCCTGGAATTCTTGGCTGTGAGATCGGTAGAGGCCCAACATTTTGCAAGCTAGAAGTTTTCACAAGATGAATGTTTGAGTTCGTCAACACAAAAGGTGAGTGTGTATTTCCCTCAGCCTTGATGGCATGAGTTGAATTCCCGATCAATCGATATATTGATAAAACCATGACTTGCAATGATGGCATGAATAACCACCAGAGATGTTCAGAAAGCGGCCGACTCTAAGTTTGGCACAGGTGGTTACAGGGTTTGTTCTTTTGCATCACCTTAGATCTGTCTTGCATTAAAAACAATTTGAAGCTGACCAATCTTCCCTCTTTTCCTTAACAGGTTGTTGGTCAGTGCATTTTGAGTTGATTATAGTAACGGGGGATTAGCTTAAATGGTAGAGCGCCCGCTTCGCATGCGGGAGGTACCGGGATCGATACCCGGATCCTCCACTCTTGCACCATTCTGAAATCAACCGAAATACCTCAGAAGCAAAAGATTCTATTATAGCAATCGGCAATAGGTCATTTTACAGTTGTTTGCTCAGTGACCTAGCCTCTGAAGGGCTGCGAGGCTGCCGCTGACCTTGTATTGATACAGACCTCACTGCTTTTATCACGTAAATTGTGTTACTGTAATTCCAAATAGTCTACATAAACATTAGAAAAACATAAAGGTTTGTATCAAAGCAGGTTCACCGGGAGCCTCGCTTCCTTTCTTGGGCTAGGAAACTTGGCTACAACTGTAAAATGCTGTATGTAACTCTATTGAAGAACGAAGAGCGATCAGTTTTTCAAAAACTTGTTAACTCTCAAGGAAAGAGATGGTGTTACTCAACTGCAAGAAAGTGCACCCAGACCATGACAATATAAGATACACTAATCTCAAGGCACCGATGGGATTTGAACCCATGACCTCCTGTTTACTAGACAGGCGCTCTAACCAACTGAGGTACGGCGCCATGCTTAGATTGCGTGTTTGAAAATGAAATCGATAACATTTATTTGGTTTGACAGAGAAGCTTCCTTTTTTGTACGTACTCATCTATGTTCCCTCCACATTGGCGCATGAAACTCGATCGCACGAAAACAAGAATTGGCCGGTTGGTGTCGTTTTTCTCCCCGTCATCTTGGAAGTTGAAATTCCTTCTGATTTACAGCTTAAGACGCATCATATCATAGGTGTTCAGGGACGGCCCTTTCGTGCTTTAATTTATCGAAAACGTGTCGCTGGGATTTTGTCGGAGCTGTTACCTTCACGAAACTAAGATTGAGTCCTTGGAGAGAGTTGTCGTCGCCTGGAATTCTTGGCTGTGAGATCGGTAGAGGCCCAACATTTTGCAAGCTAGAACTTTTCACAAGATGAATGTTTGAGTTCATCAACACAAAAGGTGAGTGTGTATTTCCCTCAGCCTTGATGGCATGAGTTGAATTCCCGATCAATCGATATATTGATAAAACCATGACTTGCAATGATGGCATGAATAACCACCAGAGATGTTCAGAAAGCGGCCGACTCTAATTTTGGCACAGGTGGTTACAGGGTTTGTTCTTTTGCACCATCTTAGATCTGTCTTGCATTAAAAACAATTTGAAGCTGACCAATCTTCCCTCTTTTCCTTAAAAGGTTTTTGGTCAGTGCATTTTAAGTTGATTATAGTAACGGGGGATTAGCTCAAATGGTAGAGCGCCCGCTTTGCATGCGGGAAGTACCGGGATCGATACCCGGATTCTCCACTTTTGTTAACCGAAATTGAGTTTTATCAACGGTGTTGATAATGTAAACTGGCCACCGTACAGAGATTCTAAAAGCTAATAGAATCTCTGTACGGTGGCCAATTTACATTATCAACTCCGTTGATAAAACCAAATTTTTGTATACTGCTTCCCCACCGACGCAGCATCACAGTTTCTTTAGAAACTACCCCCTTCATTCTTTTGTTAACCGAGATGCCTCAATAGACTAAATTCTATTACAAGAATCGTCACTTAAGCACGAAATCAGATAAGACGGGTTGTTTAAAAAACGCTATGAGTACCGAGTAACCTGGTCCGTTAGCTTAGTCGGCAGAGCGTGGTGCTAATAACGCCAAGGTCGTGAGTTCGAACCTCAGATGGACCAAGTCTTTTTCTATCTTTTGTTCTGAGGGAGTTTGGTCTTGAAATTTTCTTTCTGGACTTGTTGGTTTGGTGGAAAGATTCTCGCTTAAGAGGTGAAAAGTACTGGTCTTAAGTCCAGTGGCGGCCCTTTCGTGCTTTACTTTATCGAAAACGTGTCACTGGGGTTTTGTCGGAGCTGTAGCACTCATCTAACTAACATTGAGTACTTAGAGAAAGGTGTCGTCACCATGAATTCCTGGCTGTGAGATCGGTAGAAGCCCAAGATTGTGCAAGCTAGAGTTTTCCAGAAAAGTTTTTCAGCTTATCAACACGAAAGGTAAGTGTGTTTTTCCAGGAGCCTTGATGGCATTTGTTGAATGCCCGATCAATAATTGACATCTGATGAAACTTTGACTTGCAATAATAGCCTGAGCAAGCACTAGAGATGTTCAGAAATCGGATGACTCTAACTTTGGTACCGATGGTTGTAGAGTTTGTTGGTTAGCACCATCTTGGATATGTCTCGCATTGAAAACAATTTAAAGCTGACTAATCTTCTCTGTTTTCGTTAAAAGGTTGTTGGTGTGCCTTATAAATGGGCTATAGTAACGGGGGATTAGCTCAAATGGTAGAGCGCCCGCTTCGCATGCGAGAGGTACCGGGATCGATACCCGGATCCTCCACTCTTGCACCATTCTGAAGTCAACCGAAATACCTCAGAAGCAAAAAATCTATTACAGCAATCGGCAATAGGTCATTTTACAGTTGTTTGCTCAGTGACCTAGGCTATGAATGGCTGCGAGGCTGCCGCTGACCTTGTATTGATACAGACCTCACTGCTTTTATCACGTAAATTGTGTTATTGTAATTCCAATTAGTCTACATAAACATTAGAAAAACACAAAGGTATGTATCAAAACAGGTTCACCGGGAGCCTCGCTTCCTTTCTTGGGCTAGGAAACTTGGCTACAACTGTAAAATGATGTATGTAACTCTATTGAAGAACGAAGAACGATCAGTTTTTCAAAAACTCGTTAACTCTCAAGGAAAGAAATGACTCCAAAGAGATGGTGTTACTCAACTGCAAGAAAGTGCAGCCAGACCATGACAATATAAGATATACTGATCTCAAGGCACCGATGGGATTTGAACCCATGACCTCCTGTTTACTAGACAGGCGCTCTAACCAACTGAGCTACGGCGCCATGCTTAGATTGCGTGTTTGAAAATGAAATCGAAAACATTTATTTGGTTTGACAGAGAAGCTTCCTTTTTTGTACTTACGCATCTATGTTCCCTCCACATTGGCGCATGAAACTCGATCGCACGAAAACAAGAATTGGCCGGTTGGTGTCGTTTTTCTCCCCGCCATCTTGGAAGTTGCAATTCCTTCTGAACGCATCATATCATAGGTGACCTGGCCCATTAGGTCAGCCGGCAGAGCGTGGTGCTAATAACGCCAAGTCTTGAGTTCGAACCTCACATGGACCAAGGCTTCTTCCATCTTTTGTTCCGAGGGAGTGTGGTCTTCAAATTTTTTTTCTCTACCTGTTCGTTATGTAGGGTAATTTTGTCTTAGGTGATGAAAAGTGCCGGTCTTAAGTTCAGGGGCGGGCGTTTCGTACTTTAATTTATCGAAAACGTGTCGCTGGGATTTTGTCGGAGCTGTTACCTTCACGAAACTAAGATTGAGTCCTTGGAGAGAGTTGTCGTCGCCTGGAATTCTTGGCTGTGAGATCGGTAGAGGCCCAACATTTTGCAAGCTAGAACTTTTCACAAGATGAATGTTAATGTAAATTGGCCACCGTACAAAGATTCTAAAAGCTAATGGAATCTCTGTACGGTGGCCAATTTACATTATCAACTCCGTTGATAAAACCAAATTTTTGTATACTGCTTCCCCACCGACGCAGCATCACAGTTTCTTTAGAAACTACCCCCTTCATTCTTTTGTTAACCGAGATGCCTCAATAGACTAAATTTTATTACAACAATCGTCACTTAAGCACGAAATCGGATAAGACCGCTTCTTCAAAAAACGCTATGAGTACCGAGTAACCTGGTCCGTTAGCTGAGTCGGCAGAGCGTGGTGCTAATAACGCCAAGGTCGTGAGGTCGAACCTCACATGGACCAAGTCTTTCTCTATCTTTTGTTCCGAGGGAGTTTGGTCTTGAAATTTTCTTTCTGGACTTGTTGGTTTGGTGGAAAAGATTCTCGCTTAAGAGGTGAAAAGTACTGATCTTAAGTCCAGTGGCGGCCCTTTCGTGCTTTACTTTATCGAAAACGTGTCACTGGGGTTTTGTCGGAGCTGTAGCCCTCATCTAACTAACATTGAGTACATAGAGAAAGGTGTCGTCACCATGAATTCTTGGCTGTGAGATCGGTAGAGGCCCAAGATTGTGCAAGCTAGAGTTTTCCAGAAAAGTTTTTTAGCTTATCAACACGAAAGGTAAGTGTGTTTTTCCAGGAGCCTTGATGGCATTTGTTGAATCCCCGATCAATAATTGAAATCTGATGAAACTTTGACTTGCAATAATAGCCTGAGCAAGCACTAGAGATTTCAGAAATCGGATGACTCTAAGTTTGGTACCGATGGCTGTAGAGTTCGTTGGTGAGCACCATCTTGGATTTGTCTCGCATTGAAAAGAATTTGGAGCTGACCAATCTTCCCTGTCTTTGTTAAAAGTTTCTTGGTGTGCCTTATAAATGGGCTATAGTAACGGGGGATTAGCTCAAATGGTAGAGCGCCCTCTTCGCATGCGGGAGGTACCGGGATCGATACCCGGATCCTCCACTCTTGCACCATTCTGAAGTCAACCGAAATACCTCAGAAGCAAAAAATCTATTCTGCCCTTATCTACAGAATGATTGAACCCATAACCAAGAGGAATAACATGACAAGGCAAGAGCTTGAGTTATTGGTTATGGGTCGGTAAACGACAACATACCGTGTTTATTTCTTACAAATAAATACTTTACACAATACTGAGAAAAAATGATAGAATTTCCATTATCGAGAAGAGCCAGGGAGGCCAGAAGAAACCTAAGGAAATCTGGGTCAGGCCGAGACTACTCCTCGTCCCCTGACAGGACTTTTCATAATGCTCTTTATAATTTCAACGACTTGGACACTTAAAATGTAGCGCCTTTTGTCAATCAGGTCAGAGTCTAATGAGTTTGATGCTGCACCAGATTTCAGGCTGTGCATGCTTAACTGTTGAATGTTAACGGCAAATGGCGATGCATGGGTCTTGAACTCTTCACGAATAGTAGTAGTAGTAGAGATTCCTTTCGTGGGCGCCCTTTTCACCGCCTTTGAGGACTGAACTAGAACAACCATTTCAGGATCCTCCAATTCCCTGGCGTCGGACCAGATCCCTTTACTGAATGTATCTGTATAACACTGAAACAAGAACACACTTCGTGTGAGTAAATGCATCCACGCCGCCCTCAATTGCGCGGGCTATTACAAAGCACACACATAAAGAGGCCAAAGTTGGCTAAAATTATAGACACACGCGCGTAATTTGCGAGAGAGCCGCGAATGCGGGAACCGAGTTATTATTATTTTCTAGATATCAACGTTTCTATTAGAGGCAACGTGCTATGTACTAGTGTGCACTACAAACCTACTGATTCACACAGTTATTTGTTGTATTCATCGTCACATCCATCACATGTCAAGAACTCCATCCCTTATTCTCAATTTCTTAGACTTCGACGTCTATGTAGTGATGACTCCGATTTTTCCAGCAAATCAGAGGAGATGTGCCAGTTCTTCGAAAAACGTGGCTATCCTGCCTCTGTGGTCAAAGCGGGCCATCATCGCGCCCAACAATTTGATCGACAGTCATTACTACAAACGTCACAAAAAGATAAGAATGACAGAATTCCATTCACCCTCACTTTCCATCCTCATAATCACGCAGTCAAAAGCATCATTCTTAGTAATTTTAAATTACTCCAAAATGATCCCGAGACTGGTAGAATCTTTTCGCAACCTCCACTTATTTCATTCAAACGCGACAAAAACGTAGGCAACTTTTTAGTTAGAAGCGCGCTCAAAACTAACGAGCAACCCGGCACTTTCAAATGCGCGCGCTCACGATGCAAAACTTGTCTTTTCATTGTTAACACTAGCAGGGTATCGGGACCTAAGCGATCTGTTAAGATCACCGATCGTTTCACATGTACCTCCGCAAATGTCATTTATTGCATAACCTGCACGTTATGCAATAAATTATACATTGGTGAGACAGGTAGACGACTAGGTGACCGATTCCGCGAACACCTTCGCGATGTTGAGAAGAATGACAAGGATGCATCCAAGCCAGTCGCTCGCCATTTTAATCTGCCTAACCACTCCAAAAAACACATGGCTGTCTGCGGCCTTTCCCTACATCTAGGTACGACGGAAAGCCGCAAGAATCTGGAACAAAAATTCATCTTTCAAATCGGCACCCTTAATCCTCACGGTATTACGAACGCTTTTCATTTAACTAATATATTCCTATTTTTCACGTTGCCATGTTACCACCAATAGCGTAGCTCCTACTCTACTATAAAAACTACACGTAACCCATAATCCCTCGATTCGCTCTGACGAAGGGCTAACGCTCGAAACGTCAGCTTTTAGAATCTCTGTACGGTGGCCAATTTACATTATCAACTCCGTTGATAAAACCAAATTTTTGTATACTACTTCCCCACCGACGCAGCACCACAGTTTCTTTAGAAACTACCCCTTCAACCGAGTTATTAGCATCGCCTTAATGGCTTACGTAGCCTAAATGGCTTACATAGCCTAAATGGCTTACACAGCCTAAATGGCTTACACAGCCTAAATGGCTTACCCAGCCTAAATGGCTTTTGCATAAATAATTATTAACAAAAAAGCGCGTAAACATGCCATAGGAACTAATGGCAATAAAGATTCCTTCACTCCATAAAATGGGCCAATTAGCTTACTCTAAGTGAGTAAGGCCTTGATGCACAATGCAAGAAAATGTGGCGGGAAAACAGAAATAAATAATTCAGATAAACTTAAGCCGTAATGCTAAAATTCTAAACGCTGGGCAGCCAACAGAAACAGACTGCCTCGTCTTTTACAGGATCGCCTTCCAACAAGAGATCTTTTATCCTTGGTAGCAGCACGACCTCTTTCACGAAGGGCTTGAATTTAACTTCTTATCTGGTACTCTATATTGCATAGCGATGGTATCGATTACAAGGCCGAGCCACTCTCCGACTTGCCTAGGCTCCCAATTAGATTTTTCTTCGTTAGTCACGAGGCCAGACAACCTGAGCTCCTTTCTTTGGATGGTACTTGCAGCCATGGCGGAGATGAAGTCCGGCTGACTAGTAAAACCGTCGTCTAAGTAAGCAAAGGACAGGTGGCCCATAGAGCGCCAGCGCTTAACTAAGGGTCTCATAAGCTTAGTAAAACAATGACAAGCCGAGCTTAGACCGAATGGTAGAACTGAAAAGCAGAAATATCTGGGTTTACCGTTAATTATCCACGAAAATCCTAAATACTTTTGGTGATCTGCAAAGATGTCGACATGATGATAACCTGACTCAAGATCCCAGGTAAAAAACCAATGATTCTCTTCCAGAACTTGGGAAGGAGATCTAAGATCTTCGTACTTAAATTTTACTTTAGAAACAAATGCGTTTACATGGCGTAGGTCGATAACGAGACGGAGCTTCTTGCCCTCCGCCACGGTTAGAGGATTGACACAATATGGAGGAAATTCGTGCTCAATAATACAATTATTGCAAAGAAGCTCTTCAATAGCTTTGACAACAAACTCGGGGTGCTTAAAAGCAGATCTATTATTCTTGAGAAAGCAAGGAGTTGGATACTCACTAAAAGGTAGCCTATAACCCTCCCTGATCATGCTGGTCGCAAATTGCGAGGCATCTAACACAGACTCCCCAAAACTCGTAATGAGACTTCAAACGACCTTTAACACTGCCACCGCTACCCTCATGCACCCACTTTCCTTAAGCAGGCGATTGTGTACGTGTCGAAAAACTCTAAAGCATACTCAACTTTATGATCGCCGTCATCTAGTCATTTAGCCTACAAAAATTTGGTTTATCAACGGAGTTGATAATGTAAATTGACCACCGTACAGAGATTCTAAAAGCTGACGTTTCGAGCGTTAGCCCTTCGTCAGAGCGAATCGAGGGATTATGGGTTACGTGTAGTTTTTATAGTAGAGTAGGAGCTACGCTATTGGTGGTAACATGGCAACGTGAAAAGTAGGAATATATTAGTTAAATGAAAAGCGTTCGTAATACCGTGAGGATTAAGGGTGCCGATTTGAAAGATGAATTTTTGTTCCAGATTCTTGCGGCTTTCCGTCGTACCTAGATGTAGGGAAAGGCCGCAGATAGCCATGTGTTTTTTGGAGTGGTTAGGCAGATTAAAATGGCGAGCGACTGGCTTAGATGCATCCTTGTCATTCTTCTCAACATCGCGAAGGTGTTCGCGGAATCGGTCACCTAGTCGTCTACCTGTCTCACCAATGTATAATTTATTGCATAACGTACAGGTTATGCAATAAATGACGTTTGCGGAGGTACACGTGAAACGATCGGTGATCTTAACAGATCGCTTAGGTCCCGATATCTTGCTAGTGTTAACAATGAAAAGACAAGTTTTGCATCGTGAGCGCGCGCATTTGAAAGTGCCGGGTTGCTCGTTGGTTTTGAGCGCGCTTCTAACTAAAAAGTTGCCTACGTTTTTGTCGCGTTTGAATGAAATAAGTGGAGGTTGCGAAAAGATTCTACCAGTCTCGGGATCATTTTGGAGTAATTTAAAATTACTAAGAATGGATGCTTTTGACTGCGTGATTATGAGGATGGAAAGTGAGGGTGAATGAAATTCTGTCATTCTTATCTTTCTGTGACGTTTGTAGTGACGACTGTCGATCAGATTGTTGGGCGCGATGATGGCCCGCTTTGACCACAGAGACAGGATAGCCACGTTTTTCGAAGAACTGGCACATCTCCTCTGATTTGCTGGAAAAATCGGAGTCATCACTACATAGACGTCGAAGTCTAAGAAATTGAGAATAAGGAATGGAGTTCTTGACATGTGATGGATGTGACGATGAATACAACAAATAACTGTGTGAATCAGTAGGTTTGTAGTGCACACTAGTACATAGCACGTTGCCTCTAATAGAAACTTTGATATCTAGGAAAGCCAATGAAGTTTCCGAAATTTCTCAGGTATATTTAAGAGCCGGATGAAAAGAGTTGACGGAGGTTATAAATTGATCGAGTTCTTCTCTGCTGGATGAAATAGCGCCGATGCAGTCGTCGATGTAGCGGCCGTAGAGTTCAGGTTTGGGGCCGTTGTACTGATTAAAAAATTGGTGTTCAACATATCCTACAAAAAGATTGGCATAGATAGGTCCCATTCTTGTGCCCATCGCTACACCATTAATTTGTTTGTAATAGTTGCCGGCGAATGAAAAACAGTTAAGCGTTAAAACAAGAAGACAAGAAGAATGACAAGGATGCATCTAAGCCAGTCGCTCGCCATTTTAATCTGCCTAACCACTCCAAAAAACACATGGCTATCTGCGGCCTTTCCCTACATCTAGGTACGACGGAAAGCCGCAAGAATCTGGAACAAAAATTCATCTTTCAAATCGGCACCCTTAATCCTCACGGTATTAACGAACGCTTTTCATTTAACTAATATATTCCTACTTTTCACGTTGCCATGTTACCACCAATAGCGTAACTCCTACTCTACTATAAAAACTGCACGTAACCCAGAATCCCTCGATTCGCTCTGACGAAGGGCTAACGCTCGAAACGTCTACCCCTTTAGTCATTTAGCCGTTGAGCTAGAGGAGGTCTGGGCGCTATCCCTAGACTTGCAGCTCACGCTGAGGTGGCCATATTCTCCACACTAAAAACAAAATCGATAAGAAGCCGTCAAGATATTGCCACTATCCGTTGCAGCCATAGAGATCGTAAAAAAAAACCTTTCAGGCTATGACTAACTATACAAAGATTGAAAAGCTGACTTTTCGAGCGTTAGCCCTTCATCAGAGCGCTAATGTGAAAATTGAACGCTGGTGAAAATTGAACACTTGAACCACTACAATGCACACCCTATTTATATCAAATAGCTCGTATGCAAATACGAGTACCATCAATTCATCGGGGACATGAATTGTGCAGGAATGCACAAACAGATTCTTAACGAAGCGTGCAGAAAACAAATATCTGCTAAACTGCGTACCGCAGATACTTTTATATTACAGCAATCGGCAATAGGTCATTTTACAGTTGTTTGCTCAGTGACCTAGGCTATGAATGGCTGCGAGGCTGCCGCTGACCTTGTATTGATACAGACCTCACTGCTTTTATCATGTAAATTGTGTTACTGTAATTCCAATTAGTCTACATAAACATTAGAAAAACACAAAGGTTTGTATCAAAACAGGTTCACCGGGAGCCTCGCTTCCTTTCTTGGGCTAGGAAACTTGGCTACAACTGTAAAATGATGTATGTAAGTCTATTGAAGAACGAAGAACGATCAGTTTTTCAAAAACGCGTTAACTCTCAAGGAAAGAAATGACTCCAAAGAGATGGTGTTAGTCAACTGCAAGAAAGTGCAGCCAGACCATGACAATATAAGATACACTGATCTCAAGGCACCGATGGGATTTGAACCCATGACCTCCTGTTTACTAGACAGGCGCTCTAACCAACTGAGCTACGGCGCCATGCTTAGATTGCGTGCTTGAAAATGAAATCGAAAACATTTATTTCGTTTGACAGAGAAGCTTCCTTTTTTGTACTTACGCATCTATGTTCCCTCCACATTGGCGCATGAAACTCGATCGCACGAAAACAAGAATTGGCCGGTTGGTGTCGTTTTTCTCCCGGCCATCTTGGAAGTTGAAATTCCTTCTAAACGCATCATATCATAGATGACCTGGCCCATTAGTTCAGCCGGCAGAGCGTGGTGCTAATAACGCCAAGTCGTGAGTTCGAACCTCACATGGACCAAGGCTTCTTCCATCTTTTGTTCCGAGGGAGTGTGGTCTTCAAATTTTTTTTCTCTACCTGTTAGTCTTGTAGAGTAATTCTGCCTTAGGTGATGAAAAGTGCCGGTCTTAAGTTCAGGGGCGGGCCTTTCGTGCTTTAATTTATCGAAAACGTGTCGCTGGGATTTTGTCGGAGCTGTTACCTTCACGAAACTAAGATTGAGTCCTTGGAGAGAGTTGTCGTCGCCTGGAATTCTTGGCTGTGAGATCGGTAGAGGCCCAACATTTTGCAAGCTAGAACTTTTCACAAGATGAATGTTTGAGTTCATCAACACAAAAGGTGAGTGTGTATTTCCCTCAGCCTTGATGGCATGAGTTGAATTCCCGATCAATCGATATATTGATAAAACCTTGACTTGCAAGGATGGCATGAATAACCACCAGAGATGTTCAGAAAGCGGCCGACTCTAAGTTTGGCACAGGTGGTTACAGGGTTTGTTCTTTTGCACCATCTTAGATCTGTCTTGCATTAAAAACAATTTGAAGCTGACCAATCTTCCCTTTTTTCCTTAAAAGGTTCTTGGTCAGTGCATTTTAAGTTGATTATAGTAACGGGGGATTAGCTCAAATGGTAGAGCGCCCGCTTTGCATGCGGGAAGTACCGGGATCGATACCCGGATTCTCCACTTTTGTTAACCGAAATTGAGTTTTATCAACGGTGTTGATAATGTAAACTGGCCACCGTACAGAGATTCTAAAAGCTAATAGAATCTCTGTACGGTGGCCAATTTACATTATCAACTCCGTTGATAAAACCAAATTTTTGTATACTGCTTCCCCACCGACGCAGCATCACAGTTTCTTTAGAAACTACCCCTTTCATTCTTTTGTTAACCGAGATGCCTCAATACACTAAATTCTATTACAACAATCGTCACTTAAGCACGAAATCAGATAAGACCGGTTGTTCAAAAAACGCTATGAGTACCGAGTAACCTGGTCCGTTAGCTCAGTCGGCAGAGCGTGGTGCTAATAACGCCAAGGTCGTGAGTTCGAACCTCACATGGACCAAGTCTTTCTCTATCTTTTGTTCCGAGGGAGTTTGGTCTTGAAATTTTCTTTGTGGACTTGTTGGTTTGGTGGAATGATTCTCGCTTAAGAGGTGAAAAGTACTGGTCTTAAGTCCAGTGGCGGCCCTTTCGTGCTTTACTTTATCGAAAACGTGTCACTGGGGTTTTGTCGGAGCTGTAGCCCTCATCTAACTAACATTGAGTACTTAGAGAAAGGTGTCGTCACCATGAATTCCTGGCTGTGAGATCGGTAGAGGCCCAAGATTGTGCAAGCTAGAGTTTTCCAGAAAAGTTTTTCAGCTTATCAACACGAAAGGTAAGTGTGTTTTTCCAGGAGTCTTGATGGCATTTGTTGAATCCCCGATCAATAATTGAAATCTGATGAAACTTTGTCTTGCAATAATAGCCTGAGAAAGCACTAGAGATGTTCAGAAATCGGATGACTCTAAGTTTGGTACCGATGGTTGTAGAGTTTGTTGGTTAGCACCATCTTGGATATGTCTCGCACTGAAAACAATTTGGAGCTGACCAATCTTCCCTGTCTTCGTTAAAAGGTTGTTGGTGTGTCTTATCAATGGGCTATAGTAACGGGGGATTAGCTCAAATGGTAGAGCGGCCGCTTCGCATGCGGGAGGTACCGGGATCGATACCCGGATCCTCCACTCTTGCACCATTCTGAAGTCAACCGAAATACCTCAGAAGCAAAAAATCTATTACAGCAATCGGCAATAGGTCATTTTACAGTTGTTTGCTCAGTGACCTAGCTGATTTTGTTCCGAGGGAGTTTGGTCTTGAAATTTTCTTTAAGGACTTGTTGGTTTGGTGGAATGATTCTCGCTTAAGAGGTGAAAAGTACTGGTCTTAAGTCCAGTGGCGGCCCTTTCGTGCTTTACTTTATCGAAAACGTGTCACTGGGGTTTTGTCGGAGCTGTAGCCCTCATCTAACTAACATTGAGTACTTAGAGAAAGGTGTCGTCACCATGAATTCCTGGCTGTGAGATCGGTAGAGGCCCAAGATTGTGCAAGCTAGAGTTTTCCAGAAAAGTTTTTCAGCTTATCAACACGAAAGGTAAGTGTGTTTTTCCAGGAGTCTTGATGGCATTTGTTGAATCCCCGATCAATAATTGAAATCTGATGAAACTTTGTCTTGCAATAATAGCCTGAGAAAGCACTAGAGATGTTCAGAAATCGGATGACTCTAAGTTTGGTACCGATG
>NC_090882.1:25785258-25787758 GCF_036669935.1 Montipora foliosa | reverse complement strand
GATAAAGTGCGAGGATCACTTGTGTCTTTCGTGTATAAGCCGCATTTCAAATGTCCATTTCGGAAACTGATTGCCTATCTCGATGCTAGTATATAATTTAAACGTTTTATCGGAATTGCTTCCTGTTAACAGAATGCTGCCCGACAAAATTAAAGGTCACAGAAAGAAATTGTTTCTTGTGTGTTTGTAAGCCATTGCTAGACTCATGCGATGAAAACGATAAACAAAGTTCAGTTAAGACACTGACTCAGTAACATGAACAACTGCATCGCAAGAAAGTTCCAATGGGCAAACTGAACATTATGCACGGGCTTTCGAGAAACTTCCTCCCTGATCGCAGTTTCACTAGTACTTTTCCATCTCTGCCTGGAAACATACGTTCTTTAACAACGCCAAGGGGCCACTTACCCCGATGATAAAAGGCGTCATTAAGAAGACCACTCGCAGAATTAAGGCGCTGTAACACTACGCAATTTCTCTTGCAACTTGTCTCGCAATTTTGTTGCGACACAAGTTGCCCGTTGCGATACAGGTTGCTTGAATTGTGTTACACTGGGCAACGTTTCTTGCAACTTGTCTCGCTCGCGACGGTCACAAACAGTGCGGAGGACTGGCACTATTAACAACATAAAAAAAAAAAAACGATGAATAGGCCATTTTACACTTCTTTGCTCAGCGACCTAGCCTATGAATGGCTGCGAGGCTGCCGGTGACCTTGCATTGATACAGCCCCCTCTGCTTTTATCATGTAAATTGTGTTGTTGTTATTCAAGAGAAAATGAGTAGACAGGGAGGGAAGCTCAGGGGGTTGGCCGGGATATGTTATGTCCACGAAAGTTATTTTTAGACGAGCGGAAGTCTTTGTTTTAGCAGACGTCTGTCTTCCGAGACGTCCGCATGCAGTCTTGCCTCGCTCTCAGGTTCTTAGTGAAAAGAGAAAATGACGGCGCACGTGGCAGGCTGATGAATATTTATTTTCTTTCAAACATCGCCTTGTATACGGAACCCGCGCCCGCAGTGCGCGCGGCAGTCAAAACCGTGCTATCCTGTCAATCATTTGCCCTTTTACCGGAAACAGGGCATTTCGGTTGTGCGTAAATAACATTGTTGTGGATCTATCCCGTCGAAAGGACGCTACCAAAGTGTTTATTCGCAAAGTCAGCACAACTAAATACATTACTATGGTTTTGCCGTCTTCTTACACTTGATTCGAAAATACCAGCCTGAATTCGTCTTAGAATAGTTAGAAAAAGCACAAATAACAGCCAAAGCAGAACAGCTTACGTTCGAATTCTGCTCGCCGACAACCCAAATTTGTTGACAAAAAAAAATACCACAAAATGTTTTAAATGGTTTCCTGGCCTTCTATTAATAGCGTTCACGTGAATTTTCAATGGGGTATCGGGAAAGAAAAATTGTCAAGCTGATATGTGTCTCGTGTAAACATACATTTTCAAGTAGGAAAAATTTGTATAAGCGCTACAAACCTTTTACTGACCATTACTCGACGGAACTCCCTTTATAAGCTGCAAGGAAGCCGCTGATGAATTTTGCGCAAAAACCTCGGCCCCTAACACCGGAAAGCCAGACTTGGAAAGTTTTTTTAGCGGAAGGCTCACTTCTAAGGAAGAGCTTCTAGAGCTTGCCCTTCCGCAGGTCGCCAGATAGGTGCAAACAAGCTGATTCATGTCCGAAAAGAGTAAGATCTATAAGGTACAGTCAAATTTTGTTTCTTGTATTGTGCGAAAATTTATTCAAAACTTTTCTCTCACTCCCAAATAAGAACTTGCCGTGTCTTGCAATTCTACAGTGAATTACTATTAGGCCAATACGAGAATTAACATCAAAGAGGCACTCCCAGGGGTTTGGGGGAAGAAGAGAACATGGCTTATTTGAACTGGGGAACAGAGGAACAACATCAAAATACTTTAGGGAACAAGGGAAGAAAACCAATATTTAAATTTTAGGGATAAAAAAGCTGGGAACAAGTTTGAAAGTAATTTGAGGAACAAGGAAATACAAGCAAATATTTTAAGGGAACAAGGACCCCTCTCCCAGGAGGGCCTCATTAAATGTTCTGCCTCTTTCATCCAACAGCTCCAACAATTTTTGAATGACTGACACGAAAAGAAGAATCTCTTAGAGAAATAAATTATTTATAATAACACTTTAGCATGCAAAACAATGCTCAGATGCTTACAAGCACCCTCATGCCCGTGTTTGTAAAAAAGCACCATGAGCTATTCCTTGCAGCTGGTTTAGGCATTGTTTCATACAATGAGATACAATGATTTGCTATTAGTCTCTCCCCCACGGGGCTTTTCAGGGCTAATTTTACAATACTTTTGTGGGGGACTTTAGCCAGACTGCTTGTTACGCAGTTTACAATTAATTTTTATGGAAGTGAAAGATGCCCCCATCCAGCTTAGGTTAGACCACAACACCGGGGACTACGTCCCCTTTCAACATTGGGCAAAACCAAACCTACTCCATTCTCAGA
>NC_090882.1:25765258-25780258 GCF_036669935.1 Montipora foliosa | reverse complement strand
CACCTAACAAGAACACAGGTTCGTTCTCTTTGGAAATAAGGCTAATCAGCCAATCCAGTGAAGACTGAATAAAATCTCACTCTCGATCAGATCTATAAATAACGCCAATAACAGTGTTCCTTACGTTCGTCCCATTGACTTCGACAAGCCTAAACAGAGTCGTGTCAGCTCGTTGTTGAAATATAAACAATCAGCGAGAAAAACTACACCTCCGCCTGTCCTACCAACCCAAGAATTAAATCCAGGAGTATCAGATGAACGACTAGAACCTTCCCCTCATGTTTCACAGATGCAAATAACACAAAATTCGAGCGCAAAATTTCGTAAAAAAATGTCATCAAGCTTGAGAAATGCTGAAAATGTTCATTTGGAGAAGTAGATTTTTATTATTATTATTCAGATTTAAATGATCCTGACTGTCAGCCAACCCCCATTTAAAGGGGCTATGTCACGCAAATTGTGCAATTTCACGACACCCAAAATGGCCAAAAAGTAGAATCAAACATTGCAATAACCACTTAAAACTGTTGAGGAACATAAAAGAAATACAGCAAAAGGAAGGACAAGAATATGGATGGACAAAAATGAACAAGATTGAAACGGATTGCGTTTGGGTAATCTTGAAAAAAAGTGTGGTCCGACCGTTTTTTAAGTTTACGGCAAATCGCATAGATAAAGGTAGTTTTTGCTCACAATCATCTTGTTTGTGATGCAAGGATAATTTCATCAGTATAGGAATTCCACATTACCATTTTCGAGCTTTTAACGCGTGATCAACTTAAGATTTCCCCTAAATACCCTGATATAATGTGACATAGCCCTCTCAGCCACTTTCTCTATAATTATAAATTCACAATCATGGAGTCAAGAAGAGCCTACTAACAGCGCATGAAATCATGGCAACCCAACAGGCCCTCACGGAAACCGTAGACAAGTGACTCACAACCGCTTACAACACCATATACTAGTCATACTTGTTCATGCTGGTATAGGATTAGAAGTCCTAGCTCGTATCTGCTCGTGCTCCTTCTAAGCTTTTTGATTGGCCCATAGGGCTGCGAGAAAGACGGCCGTTGGCAAAATCAGGATCGGACCGGATCGGAAAAAATTCCTTGCAACGTTGCGGGACGCGTTGCGGAAAGTAAAACTGACTTCTACTTTTCGCAACGATTGCGGCAACAAAAAAATTGCGAGAAATGTGTGTAGCAGGGTATGTTACACTAGGCAATATTCCGTGCAACTTGTTTCGCAAGAGAAATTGCCTAGTGTAACAGTGCCTTCAGCAACGGTTGCAACGATTTTTTAAGTATTACGTAGTGTAACAACTTGTCTAGCAACGGTTTGCGGAACAAGCCAATCATCATGTTTCTTTAACCTCATGTGATCATCGAAACGGGACAAGTTGCATGAAACGTTGCTCAGTCTAACCCCCTAAAAGAACTTGTTTCGTAACGTGAGAACGTTTGTGGAAATGTCGTTGCGAGACAAGTTGCTCTTAAAATTGCACAGTGTAACAGCGCTTTAAGTCTTAAAACGTCTCCTGCTACCAGATGAATGAATGGCTCACTAAGTCACATTCCAATCACCTAACAAGAACACAGGTTCGTTCTCTTTGGAAATAAGGCTAATCAGCCAATCCAGTGAAGACTGAATAAAATCTCACTCTCGATCAGATCTATAAATAACGCCAATAACAGTGTTCCTTACGTTCGTCCCATTGACTTCGACAAGCCTAAACAGAGTCGTGTCAGCTCGTTGTTGAAATATAAACAATCAGCGAGAAAAACTACACCTCCGCCTGTCCTACCAACCCAAGAATTAAATCCAGGAGTATCAGATGAACGACTAGAACCTTCCCCTCATGTTTCACAGATGCAAATAACACAAAATTCGAGCGCAAAATTTCGTAAAAAAATGTCATCAAGCTTGAGAAATGCTGAAAATGTTCATTTGGAGAAGTAGATTTTTATTATTATTATTCAGATTTAAATGATCCTGACTGTCAGCCAACCCCCCATTTAAAGGGGCTATGTCACGCAAATTGTGCAATTTCACGACACCCAAAATGGCCAAAAAGTAGAATCAAACATTGCAATAACCACTTAAAACTTTTGAGGAACATAAAAGAAATACAGCAAAAGGAAGGACAAGCATATGGATGGACAAAAATGAACAAGATTGAAACGGATTGCGTTTGGGTAATCTTGAAAAAAAGTGTGGTCCGACCGTTTTTTAAGTTTACGGCAAATCGCATAGATAAAGGTAGTTTTTGCTCACAATCATCTTGTTTGTGATGCAAGGATAATTTCATCAGTATAGGAATTCCACATTACCATTTTCGAGCTTTAAACGCGTGATCAACTTAAGATTTCCCCTAAATACCCTGATATAATGTGACATAGCCCTCTCAGCCACTTTCTCTATAATTATAAATTCACAATCATGGAGTCAAGAAGAGCCTACTAACAGCGCATGAAATCATGGCAACCCAACAGGCCCTCACGGAAACCGTAGACAAGTGACTCACAACCGCTTACAACACCATATACTAGTCATACTTGTTCATGCTGGTATAGTATTAGAAGTCCTAGCTCGTATCTGCTCGTGCTCCTTCTAAGCTTTTTGATTGGCCCATAGGGCTGCGAGAAAGACGGCCGTTGGCAAAATCAGGATCGGACCGGATCGGACCGGATCGGATTGACAAAACTCGGACCAGATCAATGACAAACTTCCCGCTGTGCCTTTCTCTCTGGTGTAGTCGTCTCTTCATTTACTTTTTTCCAGAGGTGATTACAGATTCCGAAGCGGAATTATAAAAGATACGATGTGACGAATTGTCGTCAATAAGCGAACAACGGTCGTCTTCTTCAAACATGCATTAAAACTGACAACGATTATTTACTTTCCCCCAGTTCCTGACAATTGTACATTAGCCTGATTTAGCAACAGAACAACCCATCCTCGACCTCTGAATAAGCGCATTTAACTTGATTTGCTTTTCATTGTTAATTTCAGTTTACAGTGTCCTCAATTGGTGTTCCAGCGCTAGCGAACCCCAATGCATGCCTGAAGTCGCAGGATTCGAACCTGGAAATGCTCGATTAATAACCCTTTCAATTAACCACTAGACTATCACATTTTTTAAAATATGTCAATATTTTCTGTTTTTTCGAATGCCGCTGTAAATGTGTATTATCATTCGCTAAGAAACAAGTTTAAACAGGAGAAAATGTCGGTTACCTAACCTCAAGAGAAAGCTACCGGTAACCATTTTAAAATCAAGCACAAGACTTGACCACTATTCAGCATTTATTTTATATATACTAATTAGAGATGGTAAATAGTCGGTACAATTGTCAGGATTGATTAAGAACATTTTCTTCTAAGTAGGTCACGGTGCTCCCTGTTCAAATCCTGTCCAGGAATGCAACTTTACCTTTTTTTCTTTTCATCTGTTACCACAAGCCCTGGGACAGAGTAATCTAAATTGACGATAACAGCCAATCCAGAAAAAAATAGGAATAGTTTGGATTCTATTCTAATATGACCTAACATGGATATTTGTTGCTGCTTAGTCGTTAAGTGGATAAAAACATTTCCTCAAATTGGGTGCTTCGGGTTCAAATCCTGTCTAGGAATGCAACTTGTCCTGGGACAGAGTAATCTGAGGAACTCTGAGGACCGCTTTACACGAGCCCAGGATGGACAGCGACCCGGCTCAGTTCAGCGTCTAATTTTACGTTTACACGAGCCCGGTCTGGGTGAAGGTTGGGTCGATCTCGGCTGACCCGGGTCAGTTCCTTTTCGTCTCGGTTGAAATGGCTGGTAGCTACTTGTCAGAAAAGAAAATGGCGGACGAACAATGCAATCATCAGAATCATCGATATTTGTGTTAACGTTATCAGCCATTTTACCACTGCCAAGTTGACGTTATTTTTTCCACACTCTCTTCATGCCTTCTCGCCTCCGCCATTTTGCTACAGGCTGCGCTTGGACAAGAACGCTGAACCGAAAAAAGAGTGACGTTCAAATGATGTTTATATGAAGAAATTTCAACCCTTCTATCCAGGTCAAATTGAGTCTCGAAAAGGGTTACCCGGCAAGGGGGGCTGATCCAGTATGACTACTGTTTTCATGTAAACGCTTACAAACATTTGACTGTAAAAAGGTTATCCACCGCGGTGACTCAACCCGGGGTCGTGTACAGAGGCCCTGAATCTACCGCGGTAGTCATATTCACTTGGTCAGCAAATATTCTTTGACACATCGTTCTTTCAATAGCAATTATGTAATTATCTCGTCAAATGAGTCTGACAGCTTTCCATTGTTAGCGGTACAATCGGAATTTCCCGTTGAACGCGTCGGTTACAGTTCTTTCTCTCCTCTTCCCAAGCCTCCCTTGGTCATTTTATTTGTTTGCGTGACAAAACACGACTGTCTCAGAAAAGCAGGACGCTCGACTAATTTACGAAGGGACTGCTCGCAGTCTAGTTCCACAAAGCAATTGTTTTTGTACGTATGCATGCTTGTTCCCTCTAGCTTGGCTTTTGAAACGCGACCGCCAGCTTGGAAGTTAAAATTCCTCCTGAATTAGAACGAAAACGCAATGAGTACGAAGTATCCTGGTCCATTAGCTCAGTCGGCAGAGCGTGGTGCTGATAACGCCAAGGTCGTGAGTTCGAACCTCACATAGACCAAGTCTTTTTCCGTCTTTTGTTCCGAGAGTGTGGTCTTCGAATTTTCTTTCTGGACCTGTTGGTTTGGTGATGTGATTCCCGCTTAAGAGGTGAAAAGTATCGATCTTAAGTCCAGTAGCGGCCCTTTCGTGCTTTACTTTATCGAAAACGTGTCGCTGGGATTTTGTCGGAGCTATAACCTTCATCAAACTTACATAGTATTTAGAGAAAGGAGGTATTTCCCTCCCTTAATTCTGATCGCACGAAAACAAGAATTATCAACTCCCTTGATAAAACCATTTGTATACTGCTTCCCCACCGACGCAGCACCACAGTTTCTTTAGAAACTATACCCTTCATTCTTTTGTTAACCGAAAAGCAATAAAGGGCTAAATTATATTACAACAATCGTCACCAGTAATCAGTAACCTGGTCCATAGCTCAGTCGGCAGAGCGTGGTGCTGATAACGGCGAGGTCGTGAGTTCGAACCTCACATGGACCAAGTCTTTCTCTATCAGTTTGTTCCGTGGGAGTTTGGTCTTGAAATTTTCTTTCTAGACTTGTTGGTTTGGTGGAATGATTCTCGCTTAAGAGGCAACCTTTCGTGCTTTACTTTATCGAAAACGTGTCGCTGGGATTTTGTCGGAGCTGTAACCCTCATCAAACTAACATTGAGTACTTAGAGAAAGGTGTCGTCATCGTGAATTCCTGGCTGTGAGATCGGTAGAGGCCCAAGATTGTGCAAGCTAGAGTTTTCCAGAAGACTTTTTCAGTTTATCAACACGAAAGGTAAGTGTGTTTTTCCTCACTGCTTTTATCACGTAAATAGACCAATTTCGATATATTAAAATTCAGTCCTAAACAAAAGACATCATCTCGAGGCTCTGGGGAATAAACTCATACAAATCCTTATATTTATTCCCCAGAGCCTCGAGTTGATGCCTTTTGTTTGGGACTGAATTTTAATATATCGAAATTGGTCTATTGTGTTATTGTAATTCCAATTAGTCTACATAAACATTAGAAAAACACAAAGGTTTGTATCAAAACAGGTTCACCGGGAGCCTCGCTTCCTTTCTTGGGCTAGGAAACTTGGCTACAACTGTAAAATGATGTATGTAACTCTATTGAAGAACGAAGAACGATCCGTTTTTCAAAAACTCGTTAACTCTCAAGGAAAGAAATGACTCCAAAGAGATGGTGTTACTCAACTGCAAGAAAGTGCAGCCAGACCATGACAATATAAGATACACTGATCTCAAGGCACCGATGGGATTTGAACCCATGACCTCCTGTTTACTAGACAGGCGCTCTAACCAACTGAGCTACGGCGCCATGCTTAGATTGCGTGTTTGAAAATGAAATCGAAAACATTTATTTCGTTTGACAGAGAAGCTTCCTTTTTTGTACTTACGCATCTATGTTCCCTCCACATTGGCGCATGAAACTCGATCGCACGAAAACAAGAATTGGCCGGTTGGTGTCGTTTTTCTCCCCGCCTTCTTGAAAGTTGCAATTCCTTCTGAACGCATCATATCATAGGTGACCTGGCCCATTAGGTCAGCCGGCAGAGCGTGGTGCTAATAACGCCAAGTCGTGAGTTCGAACCTCACATGGACCAAGGCTTCTTCCATCTTTTGTTCCGAGGGAGTGTGGTCTTCAAATTTTTTTTCTCTACCTGTTAGTCTTGTAGGGTAATTCTGCCTTAGGTGATGAAAAGTGGCGGTCTTAAGTTCAGGGGCGGGCCTTTCGTGCTTTAATTTATCGAAAACGTGTCGCTGGGATTTTGTCGGAGCTGTTACCTTCACGAAACTAAGATTGAGTCCTTGGAGAGAGTTGTCGTCGCCTGGAATTCTTGGCTGTGAGATCGGTAGAGGCCCAACATTTTGCAAGCTAGAACTTTTCACAAGATGAATGTTTGAGTTCATCAACACAAAAGGTGAGTATGTATTTCCCTCAGCCTTGATGGCATGAGTTGAATTCCCGATCAATCGATATATTGATAAAACCTTGACTTGCAATGATGGCATGAATAACCACCAGAGATGTTCAGAAAGCGGCCGACTCTAAGTTTGGCACAGGTGGTTACAGGGTTTGTTCTTTTGCACCATCTTAGATCTGTCTTGCATTAAAAACAATTTGAAGCTGACCAATCTTCCCTCTTTTCCTTAAAAGGTTCTTGGTCAGTGCATTTTAAGTTGATTATAGTAACGGGGGATTAGCTCAAATGGTAGAGCGCCCGCTTTGCATGCGGGAAGTACCGGGATCCATACCCGGATTCTCCACTTTTGTTAACCGAAATTGAGTTTTATCAACGGTGTTGATAATGTAAACTGGCCACCGTACAGAGATTCTAAAAGCTAATAGAATCTCTGTACGGTGGCCAATTTACATTATCAACTCCGTTGATAAAGCCAAATTTTTGTATACTGCTTCCCCACCGACGCAGCATCACAGTTTCTTTAGAAACTACCCCCTTCATTCTTTTGTTAACCGAGATGCCTCAATAGACTAAATTCTATTACAACAATCGTCACTTAAGCAAGAAATCGGATAAGACCGGTTGTTCAAAAAACGCTATGAGTACCGAGTAACCTGGTCCGTTAGCTCAGTCGGCAGAGCGTGGTGCTAATAACGCCAAGGTCGTGAGTTCGAACCTTATATGGACCAAGTCTTTCTCTATCTTTTGTTCCGAGGGAGTTTGGTCTTGAAATTTTCTTTCTGGACTTGTTGGTTTGGTGGAATGATTTTCGCTTAAGAGGTGAAAAGTACTGGTCTTAAGTCCAGTGGCGGCCCTTTCGTGCTTTACTTTATCGAAAACGTGTCACTGGGGTTTTGTCGGAGCTGTAGCCGTCATCTAACTAACATTGAGTACTTAGAGAAAGGTGTCGTCACCATGAATTCCTGGCTGTGAGATCGGTAGAGGCCCAAGATTGTGCAAGCTAGAGTTTTCCAGAAAAGTTTTTCAGCTTATCAACACGAAAGGTAAGTGTGTTTTTCCAGGAGCCTTGATGGCATTTGTTGAATCCCCGATCAATAATTGACATCTGATGAAACTTCTAGTTGCAATAATAGCCTGAGCAAGCACTAGAGATGTTCAGAAATCGGATGACTCTAAGTTTGGTACCGATGGTTGTAGAGTTTGTTGGTTAGCACCATCTTGGATATGTCTCGCATTGAAAACAATTTGGAGCTGACCAATCTTCCCTGTCTTCGTTAAAAGGTTGTTGGTGTGCCTTATAAATGGGCTATAGTAACGGGGGATTAGCTCAAATGGTAGAGCGCCCGCTTCGCATGCGGGAGGTACCGGGATCGATACCCGGATCCTCCACTCTTGCACCATTCTGAACTCAACCGAAATACCTCAGAAGCAAAAAATCTATTATGCCCTTATCTACAGAATTATTGAACCCATAACCAAGAGGAATAAGATGACAAGGCAAGATCTTGAGTTATTCGTTATGGGTCGGTAAACGACAACATACCGTGTTTATTTCTTACAAATAAATACTTTACACAATACTGAGAAAAAATGATAGAATTTCCATTATCGAGAAGAGCCAGGGAGGCCAGAAAAAACCTAACCGTAAAACCTCGTAGAGGAAATGTAGGAAATCTGGGTCAGGCCGAGACTACTCCTCGTCCCCTTACAGGACTTTTCATAATGCTCTTTATAATTTCAACGACTTGGACACTTAAAATGTAGCGCCTTTTGTCAATCAGGTCAGAGTCTAATGAGTTTGATGCTGCACCAGATTTCAGGCTGTGCATGCTTAACTGTTGAATGTTAACGGCAAATGGCGATGCATGGGTCTTGAACTCTTCACGAATAGTAGTAGTAGAGATTCCTTTCGTGGGCGCCCTTTTCAACGCCTTTGAGGACTGAACTAGAAGAACCATTTCAGCATCCTCCAATTCCCTGGCGTCGGACCAGATCCCTTTACTGAATGTATCTGTATAACACTGAAACAAGAACACACTTCGTGTGAGTAAATGCATCCACGCCGCCCTCAATTGCGCGGGCTATTACAAAGCACACACATAAAGAGGCCAAAGTTGGCTAAAATTATAGACACACGCGCGTAATTTGCGAGAGAGCCGCGAATGCGGGAACCGAGTTATTAGCATCGCCTTAATGGCTTACGTAGCCTAAATGGCTTACATAGCCTAATTGGCTTACACAGCCTAAATGGCTTACCCAGCCTAAATGGCTTTTGCATAAATAATTATTAACAAAGGCAATAAAGATTCCTTCAATCCATAAAATGGTTCAATTAGCTTACTCTAAGTGAGTAAGGCCTTGATGCACAATGCAAGAAAATATGGAAAACAGAAATAAATAATTCTGATAAACTTAAGCCGTAATGCTAAAATTCTAAACGCTGGGCAGCCAACAAAAACAGACTGCCTTGTCTTTTACAGGATCGCCTTCGAACAAGAGATCTTTTATCCTTGGTAGCCGCACGACCTCTTTCACGAAGGGCTTGAATTTAACTTCTTATCTGGTACTCTATATTGCATAGCGATGGTATCGATTACAAGGCCGAGCCACTCTCCGACTTGCCTAGGCTCCCAATTAGATTTTTCTTCGTTAGTCACGGGGCCAGACAACCTGAGCTCCTTTCTTTGGATGGTACTTGCAGCCATGGCGGAGATGAAGTCCGGCTGACTAGTAAAACCGTCGTCTAAGTAAGCAAAGGACAGGTGGCCCATAGAGCGCCAGCGCTTAACTAAGGGTCTCATAAGCTTAGTAAAACAATGACAAGCCGAGCTTAGACCGAATGGTAGAACTGAAAAGCAGAAATATCTGGGTTTACCGTTAATTATCCACGAAAATCCTAAATACTTTTGGTGATCTGCAAAGATGTCGACATGATGATAACCTGACTCAAGATCCCAGGTAAAAAACCAATGATTCTCTTCCAGAACTTGGGAAGGAGATCTAAGATCTTCGTACTTAAATTTTACTTTAGAAAGAAATGCGTTTACATGGCGTTGGTCGATAACGAGACGGAGCTTCTTGCCCTCCGCCACGGTTAGAGGATTGACACAATATGGAGGAAATTCGTGCTCAATAATACAATTATTGCAAAGAAGCTCTTCAATAGCTTTGACAACAAACTCGGGGTGCTTAAAAGCAGATCTATTATTCTTGAGAAAGCAAAGAGTTGGATACTCACTAAAAGGTAGCCTATAACCCTCCCTGATCATGCTGGTCGCAAATTGCGAGGCATCTAACACAGACTCCCCAAAACTCGTAATGAGACTTCAAACGACCTTTAACACTGCCACCGCTACCCTCATGCACCCACTTTCCTTAAGCAGGCGATTGTGTACGTGTCGAAAAACTCTAAAGCATACTCAACTTTATGATCGCCGTCATCTAGTCATTTAGCCTACAAAAATTTGGTTTATCAACGGAGTTGATAATGTAAATTGACCACCGTACAGAGATTCTAAAAGCTGACGTTTCGAGCGTTAGCCCTTCGTCAGAGCGAATCGAGGGATTATGGGTTACGTGTAGTTTTTATAGTAGAGTAGGAGCTACGCTATTGGTGGTAACATGGCAACGTGAAAAGTAGGAATATATTAGTTAAATGAAAAGCGTTCGTAATACCGTGAGGATTAAGGGTGCCGATTTGAAAGATGAATTTTTGTTCCAGATTCTTGCGGCTTTCCGTCGTACCTAGATGTAGGGAAAGGCCGCAGATAGCCATGTGTTTTTTGGAGTGGTTAGGCAGATTAAAATGGCGAGCGACTGGCTTAGATGCATCCTTGTCATTCTTCTCAACATCGCGAAGGTGTTCGCGGAATCGGCCACCTAGTCGTCTACCTGTCTCACCAATGTATAATTTATTGCATAACGTACAGGTTATGCAATAAATGACGTTTGCGGAGGTACACGTGAAAACGATCGGTGATCTTAACAGATCGCTTAGGTCCCGATATCTTGCTAGTGTTAACAATGAAAAGACAAGTTTTGCATCGTGAGCGCGCGGATTTGAAAGTGCCGGGTTGCTCGTTGGTTTTGAGCGCGCTTCTAACTAAAAAGTTGCCTACGTTTTTGTCGCGTTTGAATGAAATAAGTGGAGGTTGCGAAAAGATTCTACCAGTCTCGGGATCATTTTGGAGTAATTTAAAATTACTAAGAATGATGCTTTTGACTGCGTGATTATGAGGATGGAAAGTGAGGGTGAATGGAATTCTGTCATTCTTATCTTTCTGTGACGTTTGTAGTGACGACTGTCGATCAAATTGTTGGGCGCGATGATGGCCCGCTTTGACCACAGAGACAGGATAGCCACGTTTTTCGAAGAACTGGCACATCTCCTCTGATTTGCTGGAAAAATCGGAGTCATCACTACATAGACGTCGAAGTCTAAGAAATTGAGAATAAGGAATGGAGTTCTTGACATGTGATGGATGTGACGATGAATACAACAAATAACTGTGTGAATCAGTAGGTTTGTAGTGCACACTAGTACATAGCACGTTGCCTCTAATAGAAACTTTGATATCTAGGAAAGCCAATGAAGTTTCCGAAATTTCCCAGGTATATTTAAGAGCCGGATGAAAAGAGTTGACGGAGGTTATAAATTGATCGAGCTCTTCTCTGCTGGATGAAATAGCGCCGATGCAGTCGTCGATGTAGCGGCCGTAGAGTTCAGGTTTGGGGCCGTTGTACTGATTAAAAAATTGGTGTTCAACATATCCTACAAAAAGATTGGCATAGATAGGTCCCATTCTTGTGCCCATCGCTACACCATTAATTTGTTTGTAATAGTTGCCGGCGAATGAAAAACAGTTAAGCGTTAAAACAAGAAGACAAGAAGAATGACAAGGATGCATCTAAGCCAGTCGCTCGCCATTTTAATCTGCCTAACCACTCCAAAAAACACATGGCTATCTGCGGCCTTTCCCTACATCTAGGTACGACGGAAAGCCGCAAGAATCTGGAACAAAAATTCATCTTTCAAATCGGCACCCTTAATCCTCACGGTATTAACGAACGCTTTTCATTTAACTAATATATTCCTACTTTTCACGTTGCCATGTTACCACCAATAGCGTAACTCCTACTCTACTATAAAAATTGCACGTAACCCATAATCCCTCGATTCGCTCTGACGAAGGGCTAACGCTCGAAACGTCAGCTTTTAGAATCTCTGTACGGTGGTCAATTTACATTATCAACTCCGTTGATAAACCAAATTTTTGTATACTACTTCCCCACCGACGCAGCACCACAGTTTCTTTAGAAACTACCCCTTTAGTCATTTAGCTGTTGAGCTAGAGGAGGTCTGGGCGCTATCCCTAGACTTGCAGCTCACGCTGAGTTGGCCATATTCTCCACACTAAAAACAAAATCGATAAGAAGCCGTCAAGATATTGCCACTATCCGTTGCAGCCATAGAGATCGTAAAATAAACCTTTCAGGCTATGACTAACTATACAAAGATTGAAAAGCTGACTTTTCGAGCGTTAGCCCTTCATCTGAGCGCTAATGTGAAAATTGAACACTGGTGAAAATTGAACACTTTTAAACTATAAATGACAAGAAAGCAAATCAGCAGCAGAAAATAAAAGATGAACAAAGATAAAAAATTAAGTGAAGTTGTCGTTCCTAGCGTTCGACCCGAAGGAAGAACCACTACAATGCACACCCTATTTATATCAAATAGCTCGTATGCAAATACGAGTACCATCAATTCATCGGGGACATGAATTGTGCAGGAATGCACAAACAGATTCTTAACGAAGCGTGCAGAAAACAAATATCTGCTAAACTGCGTACCGCAGATATTTTTATATTACAGCAATCGGCAATAGGTCAATTTACAGTTGTTTGCTCAGTGACCTAGGCTATGAATGGCTGCGAGGCTGCCGCTGACCTTGTATTGATACAGACCTCACTGCTTTTATCATGTAAATTGTGTTACTGTAATTCCAATTAGTCTACATAAACATTAGAAAAACACAAAGGTTTGTATCAAAACAGGTTCACCGGGAGCCTCGCTTCCTTTCTTGGGCTAGGAAACTTGGCTACAACTGTAAAATGATGTATGTAAGTCTATTGAAGAACGAAGAACGATCAGATTTTCAAAAACTCGTTAACTCTCAAGGAAAGAAATGACTCCAAAGAGATGGTGTTACTCAACTGCAAGAAAGTGCAGCCAGACCATGACAATATAAGATACACTGATCTCAAGGCACCGATGGGATTTGAACCCATGACCTCTTGTTTACTAGACAGGCGCTCTAACCAACTGAGCTACGGCGCCATGCTTAGATTGCGTGTTTGAAAATGAAATCGAAAACATTTATTTCGTTTGACAGAGAAGCTTCCTTTTTTGTACTTACGCATCTATGTTCCCTCCACATTGGCGCATGAAACTCGATCGCACGAAAACAAGAATTGGCCGGCTGGTGTCGTTTTTCTCCCCGCCATCTTGAAAGTTGCAATTCCTTCTGAACGCATCATATAATAGGTGACCTGGCCCATTAGGTCAGCCGG
Organism: Montipora foliosa; assembly: GCF_036669935.1. NCBI lineage: Eukaryota > Metazoa > Cnidaria > Anthozoa > Scleractinia > Acroporidae > Montipora > Montipora foliosa. Next base: position 25,767,066 of record NC_090882.1, on the reverse strand, counting down.
CAGAGCGTGGTGCTAATAACGCCAAGTCGTGAGTTCGAACCTCACATGGACCAAGGCTTCTTCCATCTTTTGTTCCGAGGGAGTGTGGTCTTCAAATTTTTTTTCTCTACCTGTTAGTCTTGTAGGGTAATTCTGCCTTAGGTGATGAAAAGTGCCGGTCTTAAGTTCAGGGGCGGGCCTTTCGTGCTTTAATTTATCGAAAACGTGTCGCTGGGATTTTGTCGGAGCTGTTACCTTCACGAAACTAAGATTGAGTCCTTGGAGAGAGTTGTCGTGGCCTGGAATTCTTGGCTGTGAGATCGGTAGAGGCCCAACATTTTGCAAGCTAGAACTTTTCACAAGATAAATGTGTGTATTCATCAACACAAAAGGTGAGTGTGTATTTCCCTCAGCCTTGATGGCATGAGTTGAATTCCCGATCAATCGATATATTGATAAAACCTTGACTTGCAATGATGGCATGAATAACCACCAGAGATGTTCAGAAAGCGGCCGACTCTAAGTTTGGCACAGGTGGTTACAGGGTTTGTTCTTTTGCACCATCTTAGATCTGTCTTGCATTAAAAACAATTTGAAGCTGACCAATCTTCCCTCTTTTCCTTAAAAGGTTCTTGGTCAGTGCATATTAAGTTGATTATAGTAACGGGGGATTAGCTCAAATGGTAGAGCGCCCGCTTTGCATGCGGGAAGTACCGGGATCGATACCCGGATTCTCCACTTTTGTTAACCGAAAATTAGTTTTATCAACGGTGTTGGTAATGTAAACTGGCCACCGTACAGAGATTCTAAAAGCTAATAGAATCTCTGTACGGTGGCCAATTTACATTATCAACTCCGTTGATAAAAACAAATTTTTGTATACTGCTTCCCCACCGACGCAGCATCACAGTTTCTTTAGAAACTACCCCTTTCATTCTTTTGTTAACCGAGATGCCTCAATAGACTAAATTCTATTACAACAATCGTCACTTAAGCACGAAATCGGATAAGAGCGGTTGTTCAAAAAACGCTATGAGTACCGAGTAACCTGGTCCGTTAGCTCAGTCGGCAGAGCGTGGTGCTAATAACGCCAAGGTCGTGAGTTCGAACCTCACATGGACCAAGTCTTTCTCTATCTTTTGTTCCGAGGGAGTTTGGTCTTGAAATTTTCTTTCTGGACTTGTTGGTTTGGTGGAATGATTCTCGCTTAAGAGGTGAAAAGTACTGGTCTTAAGTCCAGTGGCGGCCCTTTCGTGCTTTACTTTATCGAAAACGTGTCACTGGGGTTTTGTCGGAGCTGTAGCCCTCATCTAACTAACATTGAGTACTTAGAGAAAGGTGTCGTCACCATGAATTCCTGGCTGTGAGATCGGTAGAGGCCCAAGATTGTGCAAGCTAGAGTTTTCCAGAAAAGTTTTTCAGCTTATCAACACGAAAGGTAAGTGTGTTTTTCCAGGAGCCTTGATGGCATTTGTTGAATCCCCGATCAATAATTGACATCTGATGAAACTTTGTCTTGCAATAATAGCCTGAGCAAGCACTAGAGATGTTCAGAAATCGGATGACTCTAAGTTTGGTACCGATGGTTGTAGAGTTTGTTGGTTAGCACCATCTTGGATATGTCTCGCACTGAAAACAATTTGGAGCTGACCAATCTTCCCTGTCTTCGTTAAAAGGTTGTTGCTGTGCCTTATAAATGGGCTATAGTAACGGGGGATTAGCTCAAATGGTAGAGCGCCCGCTTCGCATGCGGGAGGTACCGGGATCGATACCCGGATCCTCCACTCTTGCACCATTCTGAAGTCAACCGAAATACCTCAGAAGCAAAA